>NW_026033613.1:0-12471 GCF_019186545.1 Solanum stenotomum
TAGATGAGTCTGATTTTGCGTAGTGCGTGATATTAAGAAGAAGGTTTTTCTTGACTACTTCCAAATAATTATTAATCATTTCAGTTTGATCTCCATCTTGGTTAGAAATTCTTCTAGCCATATGTTTAACCGAAGTGTCAGCAATTATTCCTTTATGAGGAATTGATTTATAATCTTGAATTGTCTTGGAAATCAAGTCCAACAGTTCTTGTCCGTATAAGGACTTTGTTTAGGGGTCTTTTTTCTATTAATTTATCCCAAAAATTGTTGTAATAAGTCCGATATAAACAGGGGATTTGTTCTTTAGTGAAATTCACTTCTAGAGCCCATTTATGAATCCAGGGAACAAAAAATTCTATAAAGAAATATATATATTCGATTTGTTGTATGTAACAAATGTGTTCTTGGTGATATAGATTGTTAAAGTCTGGAGAAACCTTAACCCATTCTCTGTATAACTTGAGAAACGGATCGGGCAAAATTTTTATCATTGGCCCGTGGTATGACCACCAGTTTAAAAACAATTTGGAATAGGATTAGCAAATATCTTTGCACATACTTTAATGAACCAATTATGTGTGTCTCTCGTTATTATTATAGAGAACTTTATTAAAAGTCTGAATATAGTCCCAATATGTAAATTTCATAAAGAGTTTATTAAGGCTAATCTGCCTTTCTGTCATCGAGGAAATACCCCAATCTTCAATATGAATAATTTGTTTTATAATAATTTTGGAGAAGTTATAAATATTCTCACTAGTATTATAACTTGAAAAGTGCTAAAATTCAACACCTGTGCTTATCAACAGAGTTTCATAATATGACCGAGTTTTGTATGACTCACCTGTGAAATAAAGTCCATTGAGTAAATACCGTTGGAATATTAGATATATTCTCTTGATCATGGATCTAGGAGATACTAGTACTAAAAATACTCGATTGGAAGAGGTAGATATACCTCAAAACTTTGATTTGTTAAACAAACAGACTATTCGGTTGTTGAATAAACAAGATATTGATGTTTATAAAAATCAATACAAGTTCTTGCATATTGGCATGGTTCAAATTGCTTTTAAACCCCTAACTCTTAAAGGGTTACCTGAGACATTTTTAGCTGCTCTTCGCGATGCGAGAAATTTGAATTTTAGATAATCTTTGATGGGTTCAATCGAATCCACGGTAGCCTATGGTACAATTTATTTTAATACTCAGCCAAATTTGCAGTTATCTTTGACTGATTCTAATATATTAGATGCTTTAACTTTAAATGTTAAAACGCATGGTTATAAATATGCACCTGGTTCTGAATTAATTTGCTTATCTTATAGAATTTATTTCAATTTACTTGCTACTTTGAATCCTAGATGTAAATTATATGATACATCTGATCAAACTATTCTAGTAGAAATTAATTTTGCTAAATCCAAGGTCACTACTAGAAGACCTATAAAATGGGAAGACATTAATTTTCCTACTACTTGGACTTTAGACTCCGTTATACCTCCAGAATAGATGACTACTGCTGTCACTAATTATGAATATTTTCATATTACTCAAAATGTTGATGGAAAGATTTGTATTCAGTTTGATGAAAAAAAGGTTCCTTCTAATAGACATTCATTTTCTTTTGATAAAATATTACTTTCTATCCAACACATCTCGCCGATTGACCCTGTTTATGGTCCAACTCAAAATCATGCTGCTTCATTGCATACATTATCTTCTGTCATATATGCTGATAAAAATAAAATTAAAATTAATCCTCGATTAAATATTGTTCAAGCAAATGATAAATCATCTGATATTTCTGATAAGGATATTCCTTCTGCATCCGAAATGAATTTCAATATTAATGATACTTAATGATAAATATACACCAAATCGATTTTAGTCCAGGTTCACTGGCAAGAAAGTATATTCAAAACAAATTTGCAAGTGATAAATGGAGCCAGTTTAAAACTTGGTTTTTTGACACTTACAGCACAGAGGATTTGCATATTATTTCGCAAGAATTTTATGAGACTTGTGCTTTGCATAATAATATTATGTTCTTCGTACCCTAGTTTATAATCACTTATTTACCGTTATTCGTCAAAGTTCTTGAACGGTCTTATAAAGATGAATCAGGTAATATTATTAAAGTTGTCTATCCGCCTCAGGCACCATTTATACTTCCTAATAATACAGGTATTACTTTCACTGCTTTCCAAAAGTTTATTGAAAATGATGTGGCTACGATAAGTATTAACGAGATTAATAATCTCATTTCTCAAAATAACTATTTAGGTCTTTATGTGAATGTTTTAGGAGAACATATTAGTTCTCTCGATAAAAAAATTGATGATCTGACAATTTTAATTAGTAGATTAAAAATAATTTAAAACCTTCTAAACAGGCTTCTACATCAAAACAACTTAATGTACCTATTCAGAGACCTCCAGAGATTCAGGATTTTATCTTTAAACCACTTTATGATCTTGAAAATCTTCTTGATAAAAAGTTTTCACAATTCGGGGCGAAACCCATTAGTTTATCTGAAGATTTTGCAGATGAGATGGAAACCAATTTTGATTTTAAAAATCAAGTTGAATTAGAAATTAATAAAGTTCTTGGTTATCCTAAAAGGAATAATGGTAATTATGCTCATCAACCTAGTATGCAAAGTTATTATTATCCCCGTCCAACTCCTCAAGATGTCCTAATAGAGGAACGTGATTGGAACCAAACTAATACTTCTTATAGTGGAAGTGATATTTATGAATGGAATCTCGACGGTTTAACTGATAGACAATTAACTATACTTGTTCATAGAATGCTTATGTATGCTACTATTTGCAAAAGTGTTAATAACACCGATAGAACTATTTGCAAGATGATAATTATAGGTTTTACTGGTCAACTTAGAGGCTGGTGGGATAATTATATGAGTACTGAAGCAAAAGTTGTTTTAATTAATGCTAAGGCTGCTAATAAAGGTATTGATAACCTAGGATTTGCCTTAGTAAAAAATAGAGAAGACGCAGTTTATACCTTGGTCTTGACTATTCTCGAACATTTTCATGGTAGATTTACCAATCAAAATGAGACTATTCGTTCCCTGCTTAATGGTCTTCGATGTAGACATTTAGGAGAATTTCGATGGTATAAAGATACTTATCAAAGTCGGGTAATGGAACTACCAGAGAATGGTCTTGAGCACTGAAAAGCCAAGTTTATAGATGGCTTACCTCCATTATTTGCAGAAAGAGTTAAGAAAACTCTACGAAATTCGCAAGGTGCTATTCCTTATAGCACTTATACCTATGGTAAGCTTATAGGAGCTTGCACTCAAGAAGACATTAAATTTTGCAATGAACTAAAGCTCTCTAGGCATCTAAAATTTGATAAGCTTAGAGAAAGATCTCAGTTAGGAGACTTTTGCGTTTAGTTTGGGTTACCAGATGCAGGAAAACAGACCAAACATAGAGATTCTAAGACTCTAATCCTAAAAAACCTTATAGGAAGAAAAGGTATAGACGTAGATCTAGAGAAGAACGGGAACATCGAAGAGCTCATCGTAAATCTAATAGATTTACCAAGAATACATATAGGCGAGAACTCGCAAAGATGAAGTGTTATAAATGTGGCAAATTTGGGCATATAGCACCAAATTGCAGGCTTCAAAAGCTTAAAACTCTAGAGTTAGAGGAAGACATGCACAATAAGATCTATAGTTTCTTGTACACTTCTAATCTGAGTCTGATAATGATAATGACGATTATTCTGAATCAAGTTCTTAAACTGATAAACCCGAAACATCTGGTAATACTCAGTCATCAACTATAGATGCTTGTAAATGTAGAGGTGATATTTGCTCTTTTGAACATGATGAATTTTATAAGTTACAATCTCAATTTGAAGATATGAATATTAATACTATTACTTCCGATAATGTGATAGAGCTTTTAAAAGAAGTTACTGATAACACGTTGCGTGAAAAAATTACTCAGCTTGCTGCTAATAATAAAGTTAGCTCATCTAATGTTGTTGAAAAATAAAAAAATGATTTTGAATATTCTGCTCCTTATTCTTTATCAAAAGTCAATAATAGACTTTCTAAACAACATGTTGTTATTCGAGATACTTCTTTTGATGACCTAAAAGGAGAAATTGAACAGTTCAAACAAGAAATCAAGTCTCTTAAACAAAATCAGATTATTTGTGATCACCGCTTTACTCAGATTGAGTCTGCTAACAACAAGGGTAAAAATATTGTTGAAGAAAATACTCTAACAAAATCTATTAATATTGATCCTAAACAAAATATGTTTTTAGGAATGATGTAGATTGTTACAGCTCATAAATGGTATATTCAGTGTACCATATTAATTGATAATACTTTCTCTATAACTGATATTGCTATGATAGATAGTGGAGCTGATGTCAGTTGTATTCAGGAAGGTCTTGTGCCTACTAAGTATTTTGAGAAAACCACTCATATGGTCAGATCAGATTCAGGATATGCTTTAGATATAAAGTATAAATTGCCTAATACACGTATTTGCCATAATAAAGTTTGCGTTCCACACTTCTTTTTCTTGGTTAAGAATTAGTTATACCCTCCGATTATACTTGGAACCCCTTTTATAAATGCTCTCTATCCTTTTACCATCATAAATGCTAAAGGATTTTCCACCTGTACGGATTGTTTGATCATTGAAGCCACTGTCTGGAATATTTTTTATTTTTCGTTTGGTTCGTTCTTTATTCTAAAAAAATTTCTAGTGTGTTTTTAGTTTATATAGTTACTAATTCTCACTCCACAGGTACCATGCCCCGAAGAAAGCTATAGCCGTCAAGGGTCCAAATCAACAACACCAACCCGTCAGCTAATCAACGAAGATATGGATGCGGAGAATGACCCCGCATATGTCCCCCCCACTGGAAGGACATCCTCCACAGCACCCAAGACTACCTGAAATCAATCCAAGCAAGTGGTTCCCGACATAGTAACTGCCTCCCAGTCTGATGAGGAAGATACACTGATCGGGTCACCGGCTAGGTCTTCTTCTGGTTCTGAGTCCGCCTCTGCTACAGGGTCTGCTTCTGGCTCCGAAATAGGCTCGAGTTCACATGATAGGGTTGCCTCATCTAATGAGGCTACTAGTTCAGGGGTGGTTCCAATTCCACCAAACACTGACCCTGCTTCGGTTGCTGAGGAGCCCAATAGATGGTCCGTGGAGGGTCAATGGAAAATCTACAGGGATGCCAAGATGTTGAATAAAAAAGAGAAGATGGCCTGACTTATCATAGAGGAGCGCAGAGTTCTCATGGGGAGCCAACATACTGTACCCGACATCTACCAGCTCTTTCAACATCATAAGTGTGAGTGGATGTCGTAGGAACCAGGAACATATAGCAAGGAGATCGTGAGGGAGTTCTATTCTTCTTACGCAACCACTCTCCGAAGCTCTATTCACAGAAATGCCAAGTGCAGAGCCCAGGCACCATTTAAGGCTACACTAATGCGCGGGATTTCTATGGATATATCTGAGAACACCATCCACCGGTTCCTCTACGGCCCTGTGCGCACTTGGGCACTCAACAAAGCTAAATTTGACTACAGATGGGACATCGTGCAGAGTAGGGAGTTCTTGCGGTGTTCAGAGAAAAGGGAGACCGTATTACACTAGCTGGTGCATTATATTGCTACTGACGGAGAGCGAGCTGAGTGGATCACGCATCAAGAAAGCCATTCTCACATTTGAGGCTAAGTTTTTCTGGCTGTTGGTATGAAATCGGGTTCCTCCCACGAAGGTTGATATTGCACTCACTTGTGACCACGCGATTATGGTAGTAGCATTAGTTGTGGGGTTCGAGATTGATTTTTCCTGCATGTTCATTGCGGAGATTCATGAGAAGGCTTTCAAGGTCTCCACCACTTACCTTTTTCCTTGCCTTATCTTTCAGTTATGCAGGGACGCTGGAGTGCCGATCTGGCATTGTGACAAGTTGATCCAAGCAACAGGGACCCTGGATATAGGTCTGATTTGGGATAAGGCGAATATGGCGGAACCACGCAGAGAGCCGCAGGTCAAGGTACCTCTATTAGAAGTAGATTTTGTAGATGATATGGACAAGATGCAGGGTGATGACCCTGCCGCACCTGCCCACACTGATGATGCCCCGGCCTCTCCATCTCAGGCCGCTAGTCGGGTACCCTAGCTCATCCAGAGCCACCCCACCTTTAGGAGCTGCTGTTGTGCCCTTAGCTCAAGTTCAGAAATTGGAGGCTCAGATGGCCACACTGCTCCATCATGTGAACCCTGTGATGCAAAAATCTATTGCAGAGTTCGAGGTTAGAATGAAGCAGAGGATGGAGACCATGAAGGACCAAAAGGTCCAAGCCCTTCATAAGCGCCTGGATGCCTTCGAGTTGAGAGTCCTCACACGACCATCCCCCATAACAGATCTCTCCTCTATCCGGACCAAGTTGGACAGTCTCCGGACTGACCTTAATATCATCCTTGCAACACCCAAAGATGAGTTAGAGTCTTCACCTACTGCATTAGCTGATGATACAATGCTCGATCCTTTATTCAGCGAGGACATAGCACAGCCCGAGCCCACTCGTGCTCGTGGGAAGAGGCCCCACTCCAGTCGCATTTCTGACACTACTGAGGAGTCCCGAGCAAAGAAGCGAGAGCGCCAGTAGAATAAGCAGGCTAGGAAAGCTTGCATAGTAGATGAGGAGTTGCACTAGCAGAGGGCTTGTTATAGTATTATTGGTGCCTTGAGTTCTAGGCCTACTGTTGAGGCTCCAGATTCTGTGGGAGATGATGTGAGCACCACTGATAGTGCGGTTAGAGTGATTGATAGCACTACTGAGGGTGTTGTGAATGATGATGTGGATACTACTGAGGGTGGCCCAAGTGTTGATCTAGCGGGCTCTGGGGAACCGTACCCACCTGCTTGTTGATAAGTGTTGGCTCTATGGGCCACAAGTTTGCTTCACCCAATCCTTTACTCTTTACTTTTTGTGCATTAGGAACAATTGCACTCTATTTTGTTGGTGGGGTAAACGGATTGTGAGTGATAGGGTGAAGTCTGAGTAACCCAACTCATAATCCTCTCTTGGGGTTTTCTTGCCTATGTTCTTTTTCCCCAAGAGATTGTTTTAATTTTTGTTGAACCGGCATATGTTAGGATTGTATGTGTAGAAGCATGAGAAAGAATAAAGCATGATGGCATAATTAAGAAAGAAAAATGATACCCGTCCAAAATTTGTGATATGTGCTAAAATATGTAGGCTAGAATGAGTTGAGTGTGTTGGCTCTAAGTATGACATGATACAGAACCAACTTGATTTCATGACTTAAGCTAAAACTTGAACTGGGTAATCTGATAATCTGATAATGAAACTATGTGCCAAGAGTGTGTGAGGATGGTTGATTGTTCAGACAGTTTTGTGCCAATCTAGAACTTGCCCCATTGGTCCTGCTAGGATAATCTAGGCTATAAGTTAGGAAGTGATCAAAGGCCATTGTTCAATTTAGTCCACTTATGCCTAAAAGGATCAAACCAAATAGTAGCATTATTCCCTGTTTATCCAAATATTTAAGCCAGAAATTGACCAATTCTTTTGATTCACCTAACTCACCTTCCCTTAAAAACATTGTCTTGGCCCCGGTCCTTCATTGGACATGTGCACATTGACTTAAGCCAAAAGCCTAAGTTGAGGGTGGCTAATCCCAAAAGTTACCTTGATCTTGTCCCTGGTCCGACATAGGACATTGTGCACCTCAACTAATGCAAAATGCATAAGTTGAGGGTGGCTATGAAAAAGGAAACCAAATGAAAAAAGGGTATAAAAAAAGTTCAGTGTTGAAAAGAGGAAAAATTATGAAAGAGGATGTGACTTTGTACAAAATAAGCAAAAGAAAAATGTGAAAATAAAGAAAAGAAAAAAGAACAAAGTAAGAAATAAGAGTCAAAAAGTCAAAATTCTCATCCTTGGTTGAAAAGAGTTAAGGGAAAGAAATTGAGATGAAAAGTTGCCAAAAATAGGTCAAGGAAGAGGTAAAAAGCCAATGTAATGTCAAGGAGGGCAGAAAATCACTAAAAATTACCTAAATGTACCACACCTGACCCTGAGCCTGAGTTACAAGCTAAGAAAAGTCCTATAGTGATCTTAACAACTAGTTTGGAGAGTCTAAGCGAACCAGAGGAAGACTCCATAGCTGATAGAACCAAGGACAAAGTCTGGACTGACGAGAAAGTGAAAAGTGATCTGCACTATAGCTTCTCCCATTCCATTCCTTATTGTTGCTTTGCTTTTAGTGCTTAGATAAGTTTGTTTGTTTTGTAGCACGGTGGGATAGAAAGTGCTTTTTCCCGTAGTAGGGTAGGGAGAGATTGTTTCTCTTTACTAGAGCCAAGACTGTACGAGGAGAGAAAGACTTAAGTCGACTCAAGTGGAAATAATCAGACTGCTTCCATACCTTATCTCAGGTTACCCGCTCAAAATAAGGGCAAGCGTGTGGTATTGAGCACTAACTATACTTAATATTACTTCTGAGCATGAGTGTTGAATGAATCCTTGTACTCAAAATCATATTCATTGTGTGAAAAAGGAATTTCGTTTGAAGTAAGGGCACTAGTTACATTGTTGGAAAGTTGGTACCTTGGTGATAGCAAAACAGTGTATGTTGTGTGTTGATTGGTCGATCTTTGTCATATTTTGTCCGCATGAGTTAGCTTGTTGAGTCTAAGTGAAAAGATTTTCACTCAAAAAGAGAGTCAGGATAGAAAGACATGTAATTGCTTGTGCTTGAATGTCTGCTTCTACACAAGTGTCGTTTAGTGTCTTAGTGCGTCGCTTGAGGACAAACAACGACTTTAAGTTGAGGGTGTTGATATACCATGAGTTTACGGTATTTTTAACACATTTCACTTAAGAGTTGTGTGTGTCTAGGTCTATATTGTATCAGTATTAATGTGTTTTTTATCATGTTTACAGGAAATAAGTTCAAACGTGGAAGTTGAAAGACAGAGCTGAAGAATATGCAGAAAAGGGCATCTACGGACGTGACCAACGGACCGTAGGTCCAGTCACATCACGTAGATGGTAGACGTAGATGGGCAAGCAAGGATTGAAGGAAAATCAGAGAATTCTTGACCAAGTGTGGAACCACGGTTACAAATAACGGACCGTAGATTGACCTACAGGCCTTCTTGCAGTTCCATCAAATGACTTAGAGAGGGGGTTCTAGTACCTGATTTCGACAAGTCTAAGTATGGAGCTACAGAGGAAGATCCACAATCCATGGATCGAACCACGATCCGTACTATTGATCCGTTGATTGTGTCAGAGTTAAAGATTTTTGAAGTTGGAAAATTTGCCCAAGTCCTAAATCACGAAAGGGACCTACGGACCGTAGGTCAATCCACGGTCCATAGGTCAGTGTCGTAGATCGAAACCGCATCCTGAAAATTTATTTCATTATTTCGTTTCCTTTTTAGTTAGGACTTGTTTTCCTATATTTAGGGCATGTAAACCTCATTTTTGGGGGTTAAACACTATTACTTTTATTCTAGTTTTTGGCTTTGGAGATTAACTTGCAATTTTAGCAATTCTTGATTTTCTAAGTTTGTTTTGATGATTTTGACTTTGAAATTCAAGTTGAGATTCTGGGTTTATTCTTCTCATTACGTAAGTTTATGATTTCTTCATCTAAAAATATGAATTGTGTTCTTGCTATTATGGGTAACTAAATCCGCAACTAGGGTTGTGGGAACCATGAGCGATTACCAAGGTATGAATAGTAACTAATAAATTCTTGAATAGTGTTGTTGATGCATTGATAATTCTTTCATTTAGAAGTCTTTTTAGTAGTTGCAAACGTTAGAACTCGCCTTGTTGCTACTTGCCGGACAAAAGAGGTAGTTAATAAGAAAAGAATTATCAACATAGATTTAGTGTGATACTATCTAATAGTCTAATGTCAATTGGTGCGAGGGTGAAAACTAAGCCATACATTGATATGATGTCTAATATGAGGTAAAGGTAAGGGTTAGTAAATTATACACACATAGCTGGACCAAGGTGCAGGGTGAAATTCTCTAGTTGCTGGACCAAGAAATTAGACATACCTAACTTATCATTTGGCATGTAATACACTAGGAAAGGATTAATATTACTAGGATTACCGCATTATGAGCTTATGGGGAACACGTACGCCCTAGTTTCTCTCTCATCTTGATAACACCTAAAGTTTGAATCTTGTTCACTGATTGTTCACATAATTTCCAGAATTTGTTTCACAATTCACCCCCCCTCCCATTTAATTATTTGTTTCGGAGGTACATTGACTAAATGAATATAATCATGGGTGAGAGTTAAGTCTAAACCATATTCCTCATGGGATCAACCCCAACCTACAAGTTGGGTTCTTTACTTGATAACGATCGCTTACGCTTCTTTACGGAGGTGTAATTTGAGCGTATCACTAGCCTATCCATGATTGTTTAGCATTTTTAAGCAGCGCAATTACCCTATATGATATCTTATATGATCCCCGCACCCTTAGATTACTTCTTGATTGCTTGAATTACTGTATTTTAGTTTAATTGTTACACATGATACTTAAAACTAATTTAGTAAATTTTGTGTCACAACCCAAAGTACCCCCTAGACATGACATGGAACATAGGTTCCCGAAAGGCCCTACACCAGCCACTTAGCTTACATCATACAAGATAATAGAGTTTAAGAGTTCAAAAGATAGTTTATATCATAAAGCGTTTGTCAAAAACGAAACGGAAGTTTAACGTAGTCTCAAAGCTATGTAGCACATCAAGAGTGATTGGGACGTAACCCATATATCACATACAATATGGAAATGTAACGACAATAAACAATAAAGGGTTCGGTCCTCAAAATGAGGACTCACCAATCTTCACAAGCTACTAAGGTGAACTCTAGCCACGAGGATGTAGAATCGAAGCGTCGGACCCTACATTTTTGAAAGAATGTACGCAAAAATATGTGTTAGTACAAAGAATGTAACAAGTATGTTAGTAATGCATAAAGTCACAAATCATGCTAAACTGACTTGTCATGACATGCAAATAATAAGTTAAAACATAAGATAAGAGTTTAGAAGCCTAATCATGATCATGGTCGAGGCAAGTAAAAATCATCTTTAAACACATGTGAGATACTTCTAGAAGTAACCTTAGTTCATCATTATTATGGTAAGTAGGCTTAATCGACATATAGACTATGTAAACTAAAACATAGAATCTGGTGTATATCCCACACCAAAAAGAGATGTCGTCACTTGCCAATGTAAGAACCATAAACCTCTAACTTAAGTGGTTCCACTAGCTAGTGTCTATCTAAGACAACCTATGGTGGCACATAGTTTATGGGACATAGATAATCACCTCTTGTCCACTTGGTGCTAAGCATAAGTCCTATGTAATTGTCATTAGTCTTTACTTATCTTATCGTTAAGAGATTGTGTAATCGCCTCTTTTCTTATAATCCATGGAAGGCACACACAAGTAGCAAATCCAAGCTAAGTTTCATTAGAATAGCTCCTAAATCTTGATTCAGAGTTTAGTTGAGAAAACCTTTCAACTCTAAGAATCCTTTATGTGAGAAAACACTTTCACATTCAGGTATTCAGTAGTGTGTGAGAAATACTTTCGAAACAACAACAACAACAACATTTATGCTTTACTCTCAAAGCAACTTAAATCATTTTCATCAATTTAATAAAGAACATGCATATCTTCAAAAATTCATCTTTCATTATTCAGAACCCACCTTTGATCATTGTAGTCTATAAAACATGGGTTAAGTATGGGTTCATGGGGAATTCAACTTTAAACATGCAATTACTTTAATTCATGCATACGAAGACATAAAACAATCAATTGGATCAACATTGAAAGGAAACCATGATAACTGAATAAAACCCTAATTTGATTAGGAAATATAACTTTACAAAATTGGAGAATTTAGGAACCCTATAGAGGAAAGAGATCCATAGGTAAATACTATCATACCTTGATGAGAAAAGATTGCAATTAATGGTTGATTTGGAGACTTGATCTTGATATCCTAGACTTCTTCTTTTTCTTTAGAGAGAGAAATATTTGAGAGGATTAACTTGATCAACTTTTGGAAATTTAAGAGAGTGAATTGAATTGAGTGATTTGAGGGTTTAAAATAATTATATAGGACTCAAGGTAGTGTAACACCTCAGAATCTAGTAGGCTAAGCAAGGGACCAAGTGAGAGGTCACAAGCCAAAGACTGAGCCTGGGCACCCTTCACGAATACCTCGACGAGCCGTGAAGGGCACTACAAGGCATGGTGTGGCTCGTGAAGACTCACAGTATTAAGCCTTAGAGGGCTCCTCTCCCACGAGTACCTAGGTGGTTCATGGTGAGCACCACGGCCCGTAGTGATTCCCGTGAAGGG
>NW_026033614.1:0-361 GCF_019186545.1 Solanum stenotomum
CTTGTGTAAGAAATTCTTTTATATCACTCATCCCGTAACAAATCTGTAGAGTTGAATGATGCATAAATAGTGGAACAAGATTTGTCCAATTATCGTACCAGATGTTTGAGGTATCTCCTTTTTGTTCCCACCACAAGAACTATTCTATCTTCTCTCTATTTTCTAACATGAATTGACACATTTTAGATCCTCCTTTCCACTGAACAGGAGATGGGATATGCTTTTACAGTATTTGTTCCATAGGAAATTAGACAACAAACTTTTTTGTGTTCAAAATCTCAATCAAAACTTAGCATACATAGCTTGGGACACATCAAACATTGATCTAAATCCAAGTCCTATTTCCTGCTATGGTAGACAA
>NW_026033615.1:0-300 GCF_019186545.1 Solanum stenotomum
AAATCCCTTAACCTTAAGGCCACGGTATTCTCAATAGCATTCACCCTAGGCCTCACATCTCTATTTCCTTGAGTAGCCATGGCAAATGCCAGCCTCTCTAATCTACCCATTAGTCATAACCGGGGGAGCCACCGGAACCATATTCTCTTGCCCACCTAAAGGAGCTTGGTCACCTTGCACTCCTTGGGGAGGAACTCTCCCATCATCTATCTTCACTTCCGTCCTCCTCCGATTAGCACTCGTATTCATATCCTATAAACACAAGAGATGGATTATGAAAAGGACACTTATAGACCAAAC
>NW_026033615.1:324-462 GCF_019186545.1 Solanum stenotomum
CTTCTATCATCCTATAGCCTCCCGTTATAGATGTGTCGCGACTCACACCGATGAATAAGACTCCACTAGACGTGGCTTTCGAGACTTTGAACCTAAAAGTAATCTTTATAACCTTATGCTCTAATACCGAGTTTGTAA
>NW_026033616.1:0-799 GCF_019186545.1 Solanum stenotomum
GTATAAATATTTTGTTAGGAAATGCATTCTTAATGTCTTACTAATTAATGCAAACACTTCTAATAGTTTGATTATATTTATGATGCTTGCAAAGTGTTTGGTTTTAAAATAGTAACAATTGATCACATATTTTTTGAGTGTTCGAAATCGTAGTTAGTGTAGAAATTGTGACATATCATTGCCTGATTTAAAGAACACTTTTAATTTTTCAAGATGGCGACATGATTTGTTTCACAATACATGTCAGTATCTTAAGTCTGTTAAGCTATTGAGATTAAGTGTTTCTATCTTATGATAAAAGTGAAACTATTTTCTTTGCTATACCGGTTATACAATATTGTTAATTAGGCTTTACTTGATTTTCATGAATACATAATGATGCGTTGCTAACTTCGTTAGCTTCACCTTGCATGTTTACTTGGACTCATATGAAGAAAATAGTCATAACCGCTGAAGCACTTGCAATTTAATAGGCATTAGAAAGCACCATCAAAGAATCATATGCTATCACATACAAAAAATGTAACACAAATATTCATGACAAAAATAAAAATGTGATAATATAAAGATTGGTGGGTTCCTTTGAAAATATCAACTTTATTTAGAGTTTAGACTCTTCGTAAATGAAATGTGCTGGCTCATAATCTAACTAAGTTTTATTTTTATTTTTTCTCCTCAACTATTGTTTAATAGGTAGGTTTATCTTCTATGCGGCTATTCATACCCCCTCCGCCGTCTACAAACTTGTCACTCGTACTCCTACTTGAACAAAAACCTCCAAATTAGTCCAAATTAATCC
>NW_026033617.1:0-654 GCF_019186545.1 Solanum stenotomum
GCTAGTTAATTAATCTGAACAATAGATGTTCATGAAAAACATTGTTTAAAGGCAAGTTGTTCTGTTTATTTCCTTCCCGAGTGAAGTGTCAAATCCATATGGGTTTCAATTATTAGCAATTCTATCATTCAATTGTGTGCTCATGTCTAATCTTAGTGTAGGCTTTAAACACTATTGCTTGTATCTCTATGCAAGTTATTGTTAGGGACTGAGGCGTAGTTGTATAATAGGGATATCCAGGTCATTCTGCTCGATTAATTCAATCGGTACCGTCTACCTTCCACCATATTGGATAACCTTACCATCCGAGACTTAGGGAAGAGTTCTTCCAGTATCACCTCTTCTAGGATTCTAACTTTGGTTTCCGAGGTTGTTTCTCCAACTTTTTAACTTCTAAGATAGCAGACTGCAACTTTGGTCCATGGTTTCCTGATGTTTCTTCAATCTTTTGATGAAAAACGATCATGAGTCTGTATACAAATATATTTGAACACTGTAACTAGTAACTAGAGATTTTTATTTTTGTGAACTTAAAGTGAGGTGTTCAATGTTTGTGTGATGATGTCATGTGACATAGTTCAGAGAAATAGAAATCAATGGGGATTCAAGTGCCTGCGATAAGAGCCTGAAGGACTTCTACCCACTCTAACAATG
>NW_026033618.1:0-446 GCF_019186545.1 Solanum stenotomum
GTTTTTTGATTATTATTTTTTTGTATTGTTAGATTTTTTTCTTCCTCTTTTTGAAAATCGAATGAAAAATCAAGTTTTTTTATTGAAAAAAAATATTTTTAAGTATTATGAAAGAACGCATGGAAAGAAATCAAGAATTTTTTTTTTAGAAAAAGACATTATGAGATTAATATAATATAAATTTATACCACTCATATCATTTGATGAAAATTTATAAAGTCAAAAGAATTGATGGAAAATAATTATAGATCATGAAAAATTACAAAGAAATTATTTAAGAAAAAAAATAAAGGCAAAGGAAGAGCATACAAAAGTTATTGCATGATGAAAACACACACATCAAAGTCTCAATTCAACATAGGAAATAATTACCTACTCAAAGTTATTGCATTCGAAAGTATAACTACATATCAAATTATTAAATTAAAAGTATAAAATAATTATGC
>NW_026033620.1:0-249 GCF_019186545.1 Solanum stenotomum
AAAAACATACCTCAACTAACAATTTTTCCCTTTTCCTACCTAAACGATGGTGATATTTCGGGTAGGAAAAGGGAGAAATTGATAGTTGAGGTGTGTTTCGATAACCATTTGGTGATACTTCATGTAGAAAACTTGCACATCTCATAGTTTAGGTATGAAACTCTAAAAAAAGGGATACTTCCAGTGTGTTTTTGACTTATAAATACTTAGTTTAGTTACTCTACTATACTTGTGTAACAATCTCATGAT
>NW_026033621.1:0-731 GCF_019186545.1 Solanum stenotomum
GTGCTCCGACTCACGGTACCGGATCTTTTACCCTCCGAACGGTCTCCAAATGCTTCCCCACTAACAAAATGTTAATCACCTCGTCATTACGAATATATTGACACTAAAATTATATTTTTCGGAGACGGACCCAAAATCGGGTCTAAAACGGGATTGTGGGGCCCACAATTGGAATCTCAAAAACGAATCTGTGAACACTTCTCAAATACCTTACTAAACTAATACCCTAAAATTTAGCACAAACAGATGCTTAAAACACCGCAAATCAGCCACAACAATTAAAAGTAGCAGCCCCTAGATCACCAATTTCTGGAAAAACGAGACCCTTCCAACCCAAACAGATTATACCACGACGATCCTTGCGAAAAACTCTACAAGTTAGCCTCAAGAATGACTCAAAACGGACCTAAGATGATCAAGATCTCACATTTCAAAATTCAACAACAATTCAGTCCGAACATCACCCTAGCAGTGGATAAATTCGATTCCTTACCTCAAACGAAGCCTCCCCTCGCATTTCTGAGATCACCGCTAGATTCCCCACGAAATTCTCTTGAAGTTAGCCTTTTGAAGCACCTAATTTGGACTCAAAATGAAGGAGAAATCTTATGTTGAAGTTGAGGGAAAAAAATGGACGAAAATCGTCCTAAATTCTGGAAATTTCCAGATTTCCACTCCGCTGCCACGTGGCGTCGCGTGGCTCTGCCACGTCTGCCTCGTTAAAATTCTAC
>NW_026033622.1:0-232 GCF_019186545.1 Solanum stenotomum
AGAAAATCAATTTTGTCATCAATAGGAAGAAAATCAATTTTGTCATCAATAGGATCAACTAGTGTTGATATTTATGCTTAACAAATTTATTATTTCTAAATTTAAAGCTAAGTGTCAACACTAGATGGACACAAATCGATCTTGCAAGAAAATCAATTTTGTCATCAATAGGATCAACTAGTGTTGGTACTTATGCTTACCAATTATATTATTTCTAAATTTAAAGCTAAGT
>NW_026033623.1:0-339 GCF_019186545.1 Solanum stenotomum
TAGGTTTAGGGTTTTAAGGTGTTTAGGATGTCTATATTTTTTTAACGATTACGGGATTGTTAGATCTTAGGGGATTTATAGGGTTTTTAGGGTTTTGGGTTCTTAAAAGTTTAGGGTTTTAAAAGTCTTTTAGGGTTTTTTTTATTTCTTAAAGTTTAGGGTTTCTTAGGGTTTAGCCTTAAGGTTAGCCGGAAGGGTTTAGGGTTTCTTTGGTATTTTTAAGAATTTGGATTTCTTAAGATTTAGGGTTACGTAGGCCTAATATAGGCATAGGATTTTAAGTTTAGGGTGTTTTCTAGTGCTTATGGTTGTAAAGGGTTTTTATTCCGGGTATTATAG
>NW_026033624.1:0-113 GCF_019186545.1 Solanum stenotomum
ATTTAGGCAAAGAGAATACTTTGCCAGTCATCATTGCAGCAGATTTGAATGCACGGCAAGTAGAGTTCTTGGTGACTGTATTAAAGAGGTTCAAGCGAGCGATTGGGTGGACT
>NW_026033624.1:148-339 GCF_019186545.1 Solanum stenotomum
GTATCTGTTCTCACAAAATCCAACTCATGCCAGATCATAAGCCCAGTGTTGAGCACCAGAGAAGATTAAATCCACCTATGCAAGAGGTAGTAAAAAAGGAGATCATCAAGTGGCTGGATGCGGGAGTTATTTATCCCATTTCAAATAGTAATTGGGTATGTCATGTGTAGTGTGTGCCTAAAAAAGGTGGT
>NW_026033625.1:0-246 GCF_019186545.1 Solanum stenotomum
CCCATCAATGTTTATATGATACTCCCTCTGTCTCATTTTATATGAGGTGGTTTGACTCTGCACGGAGTTTAAGAAATAAATGAAGACTTTTAAAACTTGTGGTCTAAAATGAATGATAGAAATTTGTGTGGCTGTAAATCATTTCATTAAGGGTAAAATAAATATTTTATAATTAAATTGTTACTTAATATAGAAATGTGTAATTCTTTTTGGAACTAATTAAAAAGAAAAGTAAGTCACATAAAT
>NW_026033626.1:0-1364 GCF_019186545.1 Solanum stenotomum
AGTCTGGACAATACCCACGACCTCCTAAAAACAGAAAGTAAATGGAATCCTCCGGAAGCAATGAGGCTCACCATAGCTAACTCGAACTCTCGGATGTATCAACGAAGCTCCTGTTGATGATCCTGAATACCTGTGTCTGCATCATGAAAAGATGCAGGCCAAATGGCTCAGTACGTGGAATGTACGAGCATGTAAGGGGAATTCTAAAACATAAACATAAGCTTGAAACTTGATAAAAAGGAAACATACTTGCCTCTTTTCAATCTTACTCAACTCAAGGAATACTCCAAACTACTCAAACTTACTCAACTCAGAAGTACCCAATGATAAGATACTCAACTCAGAGATTAGATACTCAACTCAAGGATATGATATTCGACTCAAAGATATGATATTCGACTCAAAGATATGCTATTCAACTCTGGATACTCAACTTTGAATACTCAACTCAATATGACTGAACTCATTTCAATATAAAGCAATTTAAAACAAGTGCAATATAAAGAAACAAACTGCAACATAACTCTGAAATGTATATAAAAATACAATAAACTGATGTATATAAAAATACAATAACTTCTGTCGGAGTTTCTCTAACCGACAACCATCACATAAGAGCTATAGTGATGATACAACGATCTACCTCACGCTGCCAGCGCATCCTATACCCGGCCAAAGGTATAGGACCTGAACTGCCTAATGGATCCACTAGTCTATTTCGAAAAAGGTTCATCTAAAAAGTATTACCCTTTTCTACCCATGGTGGCTACATGGTTTATGGAGGCTGTGAGTTGTCTGAACTCTCCCCCATATCGGTGCTCAATACTACTCCCAAAAATATACTAGCTCTTATGTTTTAAAAACATACTTCTTTCTGCAGATTTGAGATAATTGCTCAAAAACTTAGCTCAAAGGCTATCTTGGAAATCTCAGTTTCCCTACTTGCTTCATTTCGAAAGCTATTACTCTTTTCTGAAAACTAGCCCGAAGGCCCTTTGGAAATCTCAGTTTCCGTTCTTATTTAAATGTGAAAACATTTATAAACAATTTGGGAATACTTAGTCCCCATATACTTTTGAAGAAAAGGACTTTTACTCTTTACTCTTTACTGAACTCAAAACTTAAGTCTTAAAACAAAGTTAAAACGTTTGTAAAAGACTTCTTAAAATATGGTTCATACCGAATTATGGACATGAACTACTCAATGCAAGGTTTTCAATAACCATAGATAGAACTCAAATACTTGGAACTCAAGAACTTCAATAATACTACTCATTTCAAGAATGCTCAACTCAGAGTTCATGCGGAATTATGAGCATGAACTACTCAACTCAATGACTTTATGGGTAACATGTAATAGTCCC
>NW_026033627.1:0-461 GCF_019186545.1 Solanum stenotomum
GTTTGGGATTTATGGTTCTTTAGGTTTAAGGGTTTTAAAGTTTTTTTTTTAGGTTTTTTAGGGTTTAGGTTTTCTTAGTGATTTTTAGGGTTTAGGTTTTCTTAGTGATTTTTTAGGATTTAGGGTTTAGGATCATAGGTTTTAGGGTATTAGGGTTTATAAGGGTTTAAGAATTAGAATTTCTTGGGGTTTCTTGGTTTAGGATTTAGGGCTTCGGATTTTAGGTTAAGAGTTTTTTAGAGTTTATGGTTTTTTATATGATTAAGGTTTTTCAATATTTTAGGGTTTCTTAGGTATTTATAAGAATTTGGATTTCTTCAGATTTAGGATTACGTAAGCCTAATATAGGGCATAGGATTTTAAGTTTAGGGTTTTTTCTAGGGCTTATTATTTTAAAGGGGTTTTTTTTTCCGGGTATTATAGTTGTAGGTGCTTAAATGGATTTTAGTGTTTAGGGTTTC
>NW_026033628.1:0-1776 GCF_019186545.1 Solanum stenotomum
AAGGTTTTTTCAAGATTTTTAATGATTTATTACGGTTTAGGGGTTCTTAGAGCTTAGGGTTTAGGACTTATGATTTAGAGTTTTTTACGGGTTTAAGATTTAATAGGTTTAGGCTTTGTAAAGGTTTTTTAAGGTGTTGATCTAATATGCTCATGATATGCCAACTCAAGGTTAGCTTGGGGTCACTCGTGATCCTAGATATCGTGTTACGTCAAGGCGGTAACCTCGGGGAGTAACAAAAACTATGTCTGAATAAGCCTCGAACTAGAGATGTTGGGACATGTCCCCAACTAACTCTAGCAAAATTGAAACTAAAAAGAAAGACTGAATATAAAATATGTCAACCATCCTCGAAGAACGAGGACTCACCACTGATAATGCAGAACACGGATCGAGAATCGATTGCCACGTGATCTGAATGTTGAGAACCTTGAACCTACATCATGAGAAGATGTAGCGTAGAGTATGTGTCAGTACTTGAAAGGTACTAAACATTCATGTGAGGATAAAGCTGAACATATATATATATATATATATATATATATTACTGAATAAAGCATATTGGACAATGATATAATCTGAACATGATAAATAAGGGTTAGGAATTTGGTTAAGGGTTTTAAGGTTATGGTTTAGAACTTAAGTTTTTCTAGGATTTCTTTAGGCTAAGAGGTTTTTTCGATTTAGGATTTTTAAAGATTATTTAGGATCATTATTGTTTTTATGGTTTAGGGGTTCTTAGGGCTTAGTACTTTAGATTAAGAAATATTTTTAGGGTTTTTAAGGCTTGTTTTAGGGATTTTTAGTTTCGGATTTTCAAAAGGTTTTTAGGGGTTCTAAAAGGTGTTTCTCTTTTTTTTAGAGTATTTAAGGTTTCAGAGGGTTTACGGTATTATGGTTTATTAGGTATAAGAATTCTTAGAGTTTAAGGTTTAGGGTTCTAAACGGTTTTTTCAAGATTTTAAGATTTTTTTTACTGTTTAGGGGTTCTTAGGTGTTAAGATTTCTTTGGTTTTAGGGTTTAGCATTTCTTTTAAATGATTTTTAGGGTAAATTATGGTGTAGGGCTTTGTGTTTCTTAGATTTTTTAGGTTTACGATTTTTTAGGGGTTCTAAAAGAGGTTTTTTTTTTCTTAAAGTTTTTAGGGTTTAGGGTTTAGTATCTTGGGTATTAGGATTTATAAGGGATTAAGCTTTAGAGTTTCCTAGGATTTACAGTTTAGTGTTTCTGCGAGTTTTTTTAGCGTATGTTCTATTTCTTGGTTTAGTGCTTAGGGTTTTTGGTTTACGGTTTTTAAGGGGGGTTCTAAAAGAGGTTTTTTTTTTTTTTTTAGACTGTGTAGGGCTTAGGGTTTAGTATCTTGGATATTAGGATTTTAAAAGGTTTTTAGGGGTTCCAAAAGGTGTTTCTTTTTTTTAGAGTATTTAAGGTTTCAGAGGGTTTAAGGTATTATGGTTTATTGTACAAGAATTCTTAGGGTTTAAGGTTTAGGGCTTAAGTTTTTGTAGAATTTTTTTAGGTTTAAGGTTCTAAATGGTTTTTTGAAGATTTTAAGATTTTTTTACAGTTTTGGGGTTCTTAGGGGTTAAGATTTCTTTGGTTTTTGGGTTTAGCATTTCTTTTAAATGATTTTTAGGGTAAATTGTGGTGTAGGGCTTTGTGTTTCTTAGATTTTTTAGGTTTACGGTTTTTTAGGAGTTCTAAAAGAGTTTTTTTTTCTTAAAGTTTTTAGGATTTAGGGTTTAGTGTTTGGTATCTTGGGTATTAGGATTTAT
>NW_026033629.1:0-656 GCF_019186545.1 Solanum stenotomum
ACCAAATTCCGACCTCTGGAGGTCGGAGTTTTTTCCGGAAAAAATGAATTACAATAAAAATCGACCTCTTGATGTCGGTATTAAATTATTTTTTCTCAATAGGTTTTGTGTAAAATAAAAAACAAAAAAAATTATAATACCGACTTTCGTATGTCGGTAAAATTAAATAGTAAAAATAAATTAATATAAAATACCGACCTCATGAGGTCGGTATTTTTTATATTTAATTGAGAAAATAATACCGACATCAAGAGGTCGGTTTTTATTGTAATTCATTAAAAATTCTGATCTCCTGAGGTCGGAATTTTTTCTCAATTAAATATTTTATAATACCGACTTCCGAATGTCGGTAAAATTAAATAGTATGTAATTAAAATACCGATCTCATGAGGTCGGTATTTTTATTTCATCTAATTACTATTAATTAAAGCGACATCCGGAGGTCGGTATTTTTATTTCATCTAATTACTTTTAAAAGCGACATCCGGAGGTCGGTTTGCGATTTACGGGTAAACCAAAATCCAACCTCAAGAGGTAAGAATTTTTCCCAGTAAATGAATTACAATAAAAACCGACCTCTTGATGTCGGTATTATTTTTTATTTTGATTTAATTTTATTTAAATCATTTTCCGGAGGACGATTTTGTGTTCTTAAA
>NW_026033630.1:0-403 GCF_019186545.1 Solanum stenotomum
CAACCTTGAACGATCATTTTTGATCAAAACTTCAAGAAGATGACATAGGAATCCAATTCTGACGATTTCATCAGCTCCGGAAGGGTCATTTTAAGCTAGTAGGATGGTCGACATGACTCCCGAGGTTTTCAGTGTGAGTCGGTGTGACTAGGCGTTTTAGCCTTTGAATTTTGGCTTAAGTTTGACTTTGGCCAACATTCTGAGTAAACGCGCTCGGATGAGAATTCCGTCAGTGCAGTTAGCTCCGGAATGTCGAGTTTGGTCTAGATTGACCCTTCTTTTATGTCCCGAGGTTTTCGATATCTTTCCGAGCCCTTTTGTGGGTTTTGACTTAAAATGGCCTTTGGAAGTGGGACCCACTTTTGATCGGAATGTCCTCTGATGGAAATTTCGACTGCGCCGT
>NW_026033631.1:0-1313 GCF_019186545.1 Solanum stenotomum
CCATGTGTTTTCGGCTTGCCCGAGAGGGTGGTCGCGAAACCAAGACTGCTAGACTGATGGCCTAAGGAGTGGGTCGACATGAGGTTCAGCCCGAGAGGGGCCCTAGTCCCATATCTTAACACTCAGCTCGAGAGAGTGAGTGGGGTAAGGCGTAGGCTAGCCTTCATGCGGTAAACGGGTGTCCAAGAGGAACGCATTTGAAACGGGGTAAGTTGTCCCAAAGGGAACTTATTTCCATCTAAAGCTTAGCCTAGTCACTGTTATCTTGCAAATTTCCTATCGAAAGCATGTACCCAACGATTTATCTCAACTTGTATTGCGGTCACACCCCAAGAACTTGTCCCCATACTTGATCTTCTTATTATTTTTTTGTTGTTTTTACTACTTGTGACAAAACCCCCAATCATATTTGACATTTTTGTGTCAACCCCTTTTAATTTACAATGTTTTTAATCGCTAATGTCTTAAGCTGCGACTAGTTAGAACTAAATTTTATTTTTTTACTAATTCTCAAAACCACTCCCTTGGGACACGACCCCAACCCTTGGTTGGGTTACTATATTATCGATGATCGTAGACACTCGTATTGTAGGTTAGTGTCGTTGGTCACGATATGAATCAGGCACATAGTTATGGGATAAGGATATTGTCACGACCCGGGATCACCCCCTAGTCGTAACCGGCGTACTCGACCTCGAAGAGGTCTAATACAAGCCTCTTAGCATTCATTCATCGCATAGACACTAAAACCATAAGGAATTAAAAACTTTCTTTACCAAGAAAACATTTCATTAATAAAAAAAACAATAGCAAGCGGAAGACTTTCTAGACTTTATACATGATGTCTCAAAACCATCTAATACTTTGGAGTACAAAATTCGGGACTAATCCCATACACAACTTAAACAATACTAAAAAGACATAAAAGAACATATGGGGTATTGTCCTCGAATATATGAGGACTCACCAAGTCTTCATCTTCAACACTTAGAAACCTATCAAATAGTCATGACATGTCATCATCTCCAAATCCCTACACTTTAGTCCAAAAAGGGAAAGAAAGGGGTTAGCACAATTAAGTACTAAGTATGGAGACCATGCCAAAAATATGCCAAAAAGGACATTTTCAAGGAAGTAAATGCTTTCATACCATTTGATAAAACCTTTCCTTTATAAGTATAAGAGACATAATACAAGTCAACATTAACATATAAAACCATAGCCAACCATACATATACTCAACATATGTCCATATACAACCCATGCTTAACTTTAAAAGAACACATTGTCATTTCATTACCATAGGACCTCTA
>NW_026033632.1:0-720 GCF_019186545.1 Solanum stenotomum
AGTATTTGTACGAGCATCGCCTGTATATTTGGAGATGCCACAGGCTCGGGCAGTGGCTGGGCTGGTCCCGGGCCCATCGGTTGCTGCTGTGCTGGAGCTGCTGGTGGCTCTATCACCGGCTCCAGAGTTTGCTCTCGGTCCTGGGCTGGTGCTGTAACTCTGGCAAGACCTCGAGGTCGGCCTCTACCCCTAGCTGGGGCCTTACCACGCGTGCGAGCCATCCCTATAAAAGAGTGGTACAAGTAAGATTTTCAGAAACCGATAAGACACACAATGCACGACAGTGATACAAAAGCAACACGTTCCTAAAGACATCCTGTAACCTCCCGAAGATAAGTAACGGACGTCTCCGTACCGATCTGCAGGACTCTACTAGACTTAGCTCTGTACAAGTGAGACCGACGAACCTGGGCTCTGATACCAATTTGTCACGATCCGATTTATCAAGTCATGATGGCACCTACTATAACCCGCCAGCAGGTAAGCCAACCCGTAACCCGGAACAACAAGTAATGGGTCTGGGGGTAGAAATTAAACAAGAGTAGGCAAATAACAATATAAACAGGCGGACGCAAACCAAAAACATATCTACAAATAAAGATCCCTCCCAGAACCTGGAAGTCACTAGTACAGAGCTACTACTAAATGAGTACAAGTCCCAAAAATGGACAACAGAGACTGGACTGTCTCAAAAGGAAAAAAAAGACAAGTCTATATATA
>NW_026033633.1:0-362 GCF_019186545.1 Solanum stenotomum
TAAATAGACTATAAACAAACACATATTGAAGTAAAACTTAGCTTAAATATGGGAATTATTAGATTTGTAGGGATATAAATATGCCTAAAATCACTCCTCTGATATCTGACGGTACTCCCAAGTGGATTGAGGTTAGAGCACCCATTAAGAAGAAGGACCTCAATATAGCAGCAAGGTTCTGGTTTGGCTTCATCAGCAGTACTATCATGCCATCCNATGCGAAAGCAGCCTATCTCAGTTGCATCATTATTGAGACAAGGCTAAACTTGGGGATGATCATTGTACAGGAGATGATCATGAGGGCCAAATAGGGCTAAAGCTCCCTCTCTTTTCTGGTGTTGATCATTGAGCTGTGCAGACGG
>NW_026033634.1:0-538 GCF_019186545.1 Solanum stenotomum
ATAAGTGTTCATATTGTACACACTTGAATACTTTGAAGAATAACAAAAGCTCTCATCTCTCGTCTCCCTATTTCTATAGCTTTCATCTTCTATATTTCTTGTCTTATTTTGCTTTAATTTTACAATATGTACTGTATTATTGTTTCATAAGACCTTATTAAATCAACATTATAATTAACAGAGGATAAAATTAAGCTATTTCAAATAATTCATCCGGTATTTTTGGTGTTGGTGGTAGCCAAAAAAAAGTTTTTAGAGGGATTTGCTTATAAAATCGGAACACCTGTCCAATAATGTTTCTTCTACATTAAATTTGATACATACTTCAATAATTTGAGCTGTCTAGGAGTGGCAACAAATTATTACAATATAACTTTGACACTTTAAGAGTCTCGTCAAACGAAAATTATACGAGTGGAGGAATAAAAACATATCTAAATTATCTTGATTTTTAACACAATAGAACAGTTGGAATACATTTTACTCAAAATTTTAAGTGGATGGATTAATTTTGAAGGTATTATAATTATGGTATACT
>NW_026033635.1:0-201 GCF_019186545.1 Solanum stenotomum
CTCAAACTTAGAGCAAAAATATCAAAAAATACTATTATATATAAAAATTATAATAATTGTTCAACTCTTAAAACTTCAACTCTAACTAGTATTTATAGTTTTCACAGATTCGTGCTGCAGCGGATCATTCCGCGTCGTTAGTCGGAATCGCCGATCAACTCAGTGATTCGCCTTTTGGTGTAGTTCATCACCGTCTTGCAC
>NW_026033636.1:0-2390 GCF_019186545.1 Solanum stenotomum
GTATTATTATATACGTTCGATCTTGAATAGATGTCAAGTATAGTGATCACCTCCTAATTATGATGACATGTAAAGGATACTTCATCGGAGTATGAAATACGTTGATTAATTATATATATATTCCTCGAGTAGTTTAACAAATCAAGTCTTATATACTAGTGGTTCAGATATGAAATACATTATCAATTAAAGAAATACCGATGATCAATTCAAGGAGATTTATATATTAAATTTGATGATCAATAAAATTAAATTTATATAATTAGAAGGTATATAATTTAAATTTATAAAATTAACTTGATCGATAAATTAAATTTATTAAATTAAACTTTTGTTGATGTGTAGTTAAATTTTATATATATATGGCCAAACACATACACAACCCCTCTAACTTGTCCACATTTTTCATTTTGGCACTTTATCTTAGCCTTGTTCCATTTTAACCCTTGAACTCCATTTTTTATGTTCCATTTTAACACGAAATACTATTTTTATGATTTATTTATTTTTATATATATTCTTCAATTGCAACTTCTTATTTTAAAGCGACATGTGTCATTTAATTTTAGTTAAAAAAAATTAAAAATTAACCAAAAATAATTCTTTTTAAAAAATAATAATTTCTTTTTAAGAGTGTTATGTATTTTTGTGTGAAAAATAACCGACGAAATTGTGTTGGTTTTCTTTCTTTAAAATCACTGACAACCTAACAAAGTCAATTGAGTTTTAACATTGTTTAGTAGTGTTATTAGCAATGAACAAGAGTCTTTTTTTAGTAGTGTTATTAACTAAGTCAGTCGAGTCTTTTTGAAGATGGATTTTTTTATTCGTATTGATTTATATTAAAAATTAAAAGTGAGTATTTGCGTTAAATTTAGATAGCCTAGATGATAAGAAAAAATAAATAAGTAGTGTTATTTAATTTGATTGAATGTTTAAGAAAGAAAATCAAAGAACTTTCGTCAATTTATTTTCATGCAAAAATACAGAGAAATATCAAAAAATAATATTATTGTTTGAAAATTTTTATGTTCGTTCGCGAATGTTTAATTTTTTTAATTAACAGGCACACGTCTATTTTTTTAAAATAAGAAATTGCAATTGAAGAACATAAATAAAAACAAATCATAAAAATTAAGGTTGTCTAAAAAATTATATATTTTAGTATGCATGATTTATAAAAATATTATTATTTTTAAATTATTATATTTATCGATAGTTAAACTCAAAATAATTACTTTACTTATATTTTAAAATATTAGATGTTTTTAATAATGTGTGAAAATATTTTAATATGTAGTATTTATTAATCGGATAGCATTTCCTTATTCTTCCTCTAAATTATTTAAATTATAGTCCATTCTATTCCAATTTATTTCAATTCTAGCCCTCTTTCTATGCAATTTTCTTTCGATTTTAGCCTCTAATTTCAATTTAGTCGCAAGTGATTATTTCAATTTAGGCCCATTCTTATTTCAATTTTAGATTCCAAGTGATTTAATCTCATCCGTCCATCTCTATATTAAATCCTAGATCAAATCTCAGCCGTACATCTTATATTATTCAAGGGTCCAGATTAAATTTCATCTCCTTCCTTCTAATATATCAAAACTAATACCCTAAATTAATGATCTCCTTTCTCCCTCTCCAGCCGCTGCCGCCGCTCCCTCTCTCTCCTCTCTTCCTCGCTTCGGCGACTAGCAACAGCTGCGACCAGCAGCAACCCCGGCGCCCTCTCTTCCTCTCCTCTCCCAAAATCAGCTGCCTCCTCCATCTCTCTTCTCCATCGACGCCGGCGAGACAGAGAGACACCATCGCCCTCTCCGGCGAAACCTTTGTTCCCCCTCTCCTCTCCTCGCTGCCTTCTCTTCCCTTTCCTCTCCTCCTCTCGGCGAGAATAACTCCTCCAGCGAGCTCCGTCATAGCAACAACAGCAGCTGGCGGCGAACAAGCAGTGACCAGGCCACCCCCGATCAGTAAACTCCAGCAAACAAGCAATGTTGTGACAACGAAAATGAAACATTTTGATAGGGATGGATCTTTACAGATCTGCCCCAGGTATGAATATTTATTTTAAGCCTTAAATTTTTATACAGGTGGGTTGTTTTGTTCATTGGTGTTCTTCCTTACCTAGAATTCTTGTATAAATAAGGTATTGCAATTCTTTAGAATGCTTTAGTGTCATTCTGATTTCATTAATTTTTGTGTTGGAACTAATGTGTTAACTTTGTGGTAGAACTAGTGCGTGAATTTCTGTGTTGAAATCAACTTGTTTAAGTCTTGATTGACCATAAGTTAATGTGGCATGTGTATATTAACAATTGATTTAGCCGTCTCCTTAATTGACAATTGCCCTTAATTAGTAGTATTTGTTGATTTGATAGCAATTT
>NW_026033636.1:5574-8310 GCF_019186545.1 Solanum stenotomum
GAAGAATTGAAATTGACAATGTCTTAGATGTGGCGTATCAAAATGATGTTGCAATTGTTCAACAACAAGTTGATGTTGAATTGGAAACCACACTACAACATCCTCAACACATATTAGAAGAAGTATCTGATGATGAGATATTGAATGTTGAGGAAGAAATATCCGAGAATGAGGAAAATGAATCATTTGATGACGAAGAATGGGACGATAATGAAAATGAAACAACTGAGGAGGAAGAATGGGAGAATGATGGAATTGAAACAAGCGAGGAGGAATAGTGTAGAATGAAAGCTAGCTAGTACATATGTAAGTGTATTTTACTAATTTTATTTAATTTATGATTTTTATATATATTATACATGTAAATTTGCATACAGATGTCATCAGGCGGTGACGGTGATAGACATCGCGAGCATCTTGGAGTTGGCCAGACTAAACAGTCTAAAAAGAAGAAGTCTAGGAGACCGATAGATACTGAGGATATTGCAGGATCTATTTCTTCTGCGCCAGAGC
This sequence comes from Solanum stenotomum, assembly GCF_019186545.1. NCBI lineage: Eukaryota > Viridiplantae > Streptophyta > Magnoliopsida > Solanales > Solanaceae > Solanum > Solanum stenotomum. Next base: position 6,088 of record NW_026033636.1, read on the forward strand.
GCATCAGCCATAATACTCATTTATTTGTTGTGCCGTTTGGTACGGCGGATCCTCAGCAATATTATCCTAATTATCGTCGACCAGTCGGTGCTTCATCTACTTCACATGCATTGCATTCACGACACTACGAAGACCTACCTTTACAGGCTATTCGTCGAGCACGACCCTTATCGGCAGGAATTCCATCTCCCACAGGTACATCTCCTCAGTTATCTGCCATGAGGCTTAGAGATTCTAGTAGCGAGCAGTCAGATGCTATGGCCGGTACGCCTCCATTGACTCAGCGTTTTGTGCATCCTGATGTATCACCCTTGTCTACAACTGCACCTAGTGCTACACCACATGATACGATGTCTGCTCTAGCTCCTGGCCAGAATGACATACTTGGTAGAGTCATGATTGAGCCGGATGGATCATCGTAAGTTTGTTTTGTTATCTATTTGTTACTTTATTTTATTTATTTCTTATACTTTAATATATTATTCATGAACTAACATATTTATTATGTGTTTTGCAGGTGGCATCCTGCAAATGATGTTGCCCCGGCTTTAAAAGAGTGTGTTAGAAAACTCTATACACAAGCTTATCACTCTTGGAGCGAGATTCCAAACAGTATACGCCAGGCGATGTTTAATAACTTTAAGGTATATATTTTTTAGTTAAGTTTAGTATACTTTACTTTTTTTTACTATCGATTTAATTAACGTTATTTATTTATTTTTCAGACTATGTGTACTTGGGAGTCGAGGTACAATTTGGTCATTGGGACCACATTTGAGAGAAAGGCATCCACCAGACTGTCTAGCTGGCTAAAGAGCGTTCGGGATAGTGGTGAACGTCCCGATTGGATGTTGCCTCATGTTTTTGCTAAATTGGGTCAGTATTGGAACACAGACAAGTTTAATGCAATATCAGATCAAGCCAAAATGGCTAGAGGCAGTCTTAAAGGTGGCTCGTTGCACACCGGAGGTGCAAAGACGGTTGGAACAATTGCACGAGAGATGGTAAGTTCTAATTCAAACTTTTAAATAAATAATTAGTTAATACATATATATCGTTATAAATTTCAGTTTTTATTTATAGGAAAAAGAATTGGGACGCACTCCCATTGAACCAGAGGTTTTGAAAAAGACTCATGTCAGGAAAAAAGAAAATGAGTCAGATCCGGATGTGTGGGTGGAGGAAAGGGCCGAACGAACTTTTGTAAGTTATTTAATATGAATAATATATATCAATAGTGAATATATTTATGATATGTTTATATATTGATGTCAATATTTATATTTAATATGCAGAATGACTTTCATAAGTACGTCGCTGAGAATCTAGATAGTTCGGTTCAATTGACACCTGAACTGTCCACTCAGATTTGGAAAAAAAAGTGGTAGGGGGGACACACAAGGGTAGATGCTATGGTCTAGGCTCTCGCAACGATGTTAGATGCCTTCAGTCAGGCTTAGAAGGTATTGGATCGTCACGTTAAGCTGAGGCACTTGACGGTGTTCAGATTGCTGCTATGTCGGATAAAATAACTAAACTTACAGCGGCACTAGCAGAGTCGGAGCGGAAAAGAGTAGTTGAACAACAAAGCATGAGTGAGACCGTTCAGCAAATCAAAGAACAAGTGATGAACCTCGCTCGTTGACCTACTACTTCGGCTCCCGATGACACCGACGAAGAGAGTGATGAGGATGATTATGTAGATTTCATTCCCTAGTTTAGATCTCTGGACATTTATGAACTTTTTGAAATTTTAAAACGAATTTTTAAAGACTTTATAAGTCTTTAATTTATGATTTAGATACTTTTGAATGTTATTTTAAGTTTGCTATTTTATGTTTTGTTTAGACTGTTTATAATTGTGTGTGTTTGATTGGACTGAATAGTGTAGAATTGAATTGAATTGAATTTGCAGGTAGGCAGCAGAAGTTGAGATCTGCTACTGTCAAAAATATCGCAGAAAAACGACGGACAGCGTGGTTTTTTCCGTCGCTTTTTTAGGTTTTTTTTTTAAAAAAATTCCATAAAAGCGACGGACAGCGTGGATTTTTCCGTCGCTCTTTTGGGTTTTTAAAAATAAAATTTCCAGAAAAGCAACGGACAATGTCCTTTTATCCATCGCTTTTCTGGGATTTTCAAAAAATAAATTTCCAGAAAAGCGACGGACTGCGTCGCCCTTTAGAAATTTTTAAAAGATGAAAATTAAAATAAAGCGACGGACTC
>NW_026033637.1:0-12273 GCF_019186545.1 Solanum stenotomum
CAACTGCTCCGCACCATCAGTGGTGCTCATAACATCCCTCAAAATAGGCTAAACCTCTGCAACTTGGGTAGAGCTCGATGCCCCTGCAGCTCTCTCACGTACCCTCTGCTGGCGCAACTCTTTGTCTGCAATCAAAACCCTCCTAGCCTCCTTCTCTTAGCGACGCTGTCTTTTTTGAGCTTTCTCTTCCTCCATGCGATGAGAGCGGTGTCGCTTGCCCTTGGCATGTGTCGGTGCAGGCCCCTCCTCGGCGGTCCCACTGAATAGAGCCTCTAGCACTATATCATCAGCCAGTGCAGTGGGAGAAGCCTGAGTCTCAACTGAAGGTGCAGCAAGAAGGGCATCAACGTCAGTCCGGAGGCAGGCTAAGTCAGCCTGCAAAGCAGATAGCTCTATGCCCGGAGCTGATCGCTCGAGGACTCGCAACTCAAAGGCATCAAGGCGCTTATTAACAGCCTGGACCTTCTGGTCCATCATTCCCTCCATCCTGCGCTCCATTCTAGCCTCGGACTCGACAATCAACTTTTGCATCCACGGCTGGATGTGATGCAGCAGTATGGCCATCTGCGCCTCTAACTTTTGTACTCTGGCCATCGGGACAACCGTCGCTCCTAACTATGGTGTGAACCAAGAAGAGCTTGGAACAATACTAGCTGCCTGAGAGGAGGAGCCTGGGACAGTGTCGGTGTGGTCTGGGATAATGGGGTCACCGCCCTGTGCCTGCCCCACAGTGTCTGCAAGATCGGAACCCAAGGGAGGTACCTCAATCTGGGGCTCTCTGGGAGGTGATGCCACATTTGCCTCATCTCGAATAAGGCCGATGTCTAATGCCCCTGTAGGGTGGACTAACTTGTCACAATGCCAGATCGGCACTCTAGAGTCCCTGCACAAATGAAAAATCAGACATGGGAAGGGGTAAGTAGTGAAGGTCCTGAAAGCTCTCTCGTGAATCTCTGTCAGCAGCATGCAGTCAAAGTCGATCTCTACTCCTGCTACCAATGCTACAACCATCACCGCTCTGTCCCAAGTGACTTTATTGTCAGCTTTTGTAGGCGACACTCTGTTACGCACCAACAGCCAGAAGAACTTGGCCACAAAATTTAATGTGGCCTTTCGAATGCCCAACCGTAGAGCAGCGACCCATTCTGCCCGCTCGCCATCCGCAGCATTGTACCTGGCTAGCCATAGTATAATAGCCTCTCGCTGCTCAGCATTCCTCTGAAAAGCGCCATTCCGCACGATGTCCCAGTGGTAATCAAACTCTGAAGTGTTAGGAGACCAAGAGTGGCCCGTGGTAGGACCATAGAGAAAATGGCTAATGGTGGTGGGTGATATGTCCACCGGACACCCTCTAACCAAGGTGGAAGTAAGCGGAGCCTGAGCTAGTGGCTTTGACCGTTTGGAAATGGAACCGCGGAGAGTGCCGCATAGGAAGCATAGAACTTCCGTACAATCTCCTCACTATACGTCCCTGGGTCTCGAGCCATCCAGTCACACTTGTGAAGATTGAACAACCTGTGAATATCTGGAACAGTATGCAAGCTCCCCGTGAGGACTCTGCGCTCCTCTGTAATTAGTCGGGCCATCTTTTGTTTGTCATTGGCCATCTTAGCATCCCGATAGGTCTGCCATTGACCTTCTATGCACCACCTATTCAACTCGCCGGCTACAGGGGTGGGCTCATCATTTCGTGGTGCAGATATGGACTCTGAGCTAGTTGCCTCGTCAGACAAGGCTGCTTGGTCATTTTCTCCAGACCCTGTGGATGATTTGGCATAGGACCCTGTAGCATGGGCAGACAGGGATTGTGAAGAGTGGGCAGACTGGGAGCTTGAGGCATGGGCAGACTTAGACCCGGACATAGGTCCCTTTGAACTGGAAGCAGCCCCAGTTGGTGACCTGATTAGTGTGTGCTCCTCATCAGACTGAGAGACAGTGACTACGTTGGGGAGTACTGTCACGACCCGGGAGCACCCCCTAGTCGTAACCGGCGTACTCAACCTCGAAGAGGTCTAATACAAGCCTCTTAGCATTCATTCATTGCATAGACACCAAAACCATAAGGAATTAAAAACTTTCTTCACACACGAAGATACTTTCAATAAATAGCAAGCGGAAGACTTTCTAGACTTTATACAATATGTCTCAAAATCATCTAATACCTGAATATAACATTGGGACTAAGCCCACTCAAAAATTAAGCAAATACTAGAGAGACATAAAAAAAGAACATGTTGGTTATTGCCCTCGAATCTATGAGGACTCACCAAGTCTTCATCTTCAACTCTTAAAAACCTAACAAGTAGCCATGACATATCACCATCTCCAAATCCCTACACTTTAGTCAAAAAGCGAAAGAAAGGGGTTAGCACAATTAAGTACTAAGTATGGAGACCATGCAAGAAAATATGCACAACGGACATTTACAAGAAATGTATGCTTTCATATCCTTTGATAAAACCTTTCCGTTACAAGTATAAGAGACATAATACAAGTCAACATTAACATATAAGACCATAGCCAACCATACATATACTTAACATAAATCCATATACAACCCATGCTTAACTTTAGAAGGACACATGTCATTTTATTACCATAGGACCTCTACCTAATATAACCTTAAGACACACTTGAGTGAGACAAGAAGTGACCGCCCACACAATCCTCTTCAAGCACACTTAAGTGTTCCCCAAGATTACCTTAGATAAGGACTTTATAGGCAAAGTGCATAATCATACCCGATAGATAGCATATTAATGAGATGATATGTATAATGATGCTTACATAAAATAAATCATATTTAGTGGGGCATAGTACATGTGTGGTGAGTGACCATCAATATAGTATTTCCAAGGCCTACCACCCCCTTGGAGAGGCGAAAGAGGTACAAACCCCTCAATGTGGTTACCCGGGCCTACCACCCCCCGAGCTAGGGACCAAGGTACAAACCCCTCGATATGGTTATACGGGCCTACTACCCCCCGTACTAGGCAACCAAGGTACCAACCCCTCGATATGGTTATACGGGCCTACTACCCCCCGTACTAGGCAACCAAGGTACCAACCCCTCGATATGGTTATACGGGCCTACTACCCCCCGTACTAGGCAACCAAGGTACCAACCCCTCGATATGGTTATACGGGCCTACTACCCCCCGTACTAGGCAACCAAGGTACCAACCCCTCGATATGGTTATACGGGCCTACTACCCCCCGTACTAGGCAACCAAGGTACCAACCCCTCGATATGGTTATACGGGCCTACTACCCCCCGTACTAGGCAACCAAGGTACCAACCCCTCGATATGGTTATACGGGCCTACTACCCCCCGTACTAGGCAACCAAGGTACCAACCCCTCGATACGGTTATACGGGCCTACTACCCCCCGTACTAGGCTACGTCGACTCACAACACTTATATAGAGAAAATCATATACATGTGTCCATTTCATCATCATTTCAATAATTATATAACTATTCGATTCATAGGACGTACATTGGACCTTCCATTTCCTAAGGATTCTATAAATGGGCATTTTATCAAACACATGATGGGCTATTGTTCATGTAAATGAAATCATGTACTTCAAGAGTACTAAGTCCAACCAATTTCGAAATACATATAAATCAGCCCACCAACAACATACATATATATATCAACCTTCATAATTTGATCATGGAAGCATGAAAACCATAAACATCACATAATAATTCCATTTCATGATAATATGCAAAATAGACCATAATAGGATCATCACAAGATCACATAAACTCATTCACATCATACCTTCACATATAGCTTCACATAAAACTCATTCACATCATACCTTCACATATAACTCATTCACATCATACCTTCACATATAGCTTCATATAGGACTTTACATCTAGCCTCATATGTGTATAATAATACAACAATATAATAACATTCACATAATGCCCTTCATGGCCTCAATTCACAACAATACAACAAATAACCACCTCCACCAAAGGTGGATCAAGCCAATCAATAACAATATTATTAATACTAAGAGATCAAGCCATCTCACCACCCTTTTCAAAGGCCATAAGCCACAATACTCAATTCCATGCCAATTATACAATATTTATCAAGTTTGATCAACTTACCCTCTTTCCATGGCTATCTTCATCATCCTCATCTTCCAACAATTTAACAATACAATAACAATGATAATAACAACAATCAACTATACAAGCTAAGCTAAACAATATCCAATAACCAACATAAAGTCTAAATCCCAATTTATGACCATTCAAGGCTACTACCTCACATTATACCATTCAATAACAATTTCTAGCAACTCAACATAGCTAAGATCATATAAGAACAGCCCACATCAACCACTCAATAATCCTACATCAATTACTCAAAATCATTAAACTCACTTTAGGCTAAATTTAAAGAATTTGAGAAGACATGGGTTCACAAATATTTCTTTCTTAAAACCATAAATAATCATTAATAACCACATGAAACATCATTTGAAATTATTTAATGCAAGAACCCATGCTTAGAATTCGAAATAGGATTTTTGTGTATTTGAAAAACCTTGAAAACCTTTTGATTGGGCTCCTTGAAAGAAAGAATAATCAAGGATAAAGGATCCCCATACCTTAATCTTCAAGAACCAAACGAAATTGGTGAAGAAATCAATAGCCACCATCCACCCTAGCTTCATCTTTCACCTTAAGCTTCCTTGGGGTTTTGAGAGAGTTTTTGAGAGAGGGAAATGTTTTTTTAGGGATGGGAATTGGATTATGGTATCTAGGAAATAATATAAGTCCTTTGAAAAAAATGGTCCAACACTTAAAAAATAAAATGAGGCGGGTGAACAGTAACCCCGCATACTGGAAATTGTCATTTCCTACCGGACAGATTTTACGAAAATGGGCATAACTTCTTCGTCCGAACTCCGAATGAGGTGAAACGAAGTGCGTTAGATAGCTAACTCCAAGGGCTTTCCATGGATATATTATTGGCCACCAAATAATTTGTGTGCTAGGAGATATGACCCTCCAAAGTAGACCCTCGAAAAAGGCTTCACTTGGAAATTTTGGATTTTGATACGGTTGCTCTAAAATTTGGGTTAGACCCATTTCCCACTCAATTTGACCCCCTAAACGAGAATATGAAGTCGGATTTTCGAAAAACGAAACGGATCTTTTTATATACAGTTAAACAAGTTTCCGGTAACTTCCGAAGCACATTTTAAGAACTTTTTGGGTCAAATTCAATTATAACCATTTCATTAAGTTCTCGACTCCAAACTCACATGTGAGGCTCTAGTTTCACTCTATCATTTTCCGGGTCGTTACAAGTACCGTCCGAGGGGTGCTTTTGGGTGCAGCGCGAGAAGCCCTAGGGTTGAGAGGCATATATGCTGGGTCAGAGTCGGTGTCGGTGTCCTCATCAATTAACCGGAAACTAGGGGCAATAGATTTGGACTTGCCCCGTTTGGAGTAGGTGACCATCTTCTTAGGTGCCATTGTACCTGCGGGAACGATATTAGTGCCAACACTAACCATATGCAGCAAAATAAACTTTTAGAACTGGTAACGACCCTCAACTAAGTCCACAAAAAAAAAATTTGACAGATGCTACAGTGGTCATCCACGGAGGAGACCTACGGTCCGTAGACTGATCTACGATTCGTGGATCAGGGGGCCTGACATATAGGTCACAGATGGAAACTATGGAAGTGCAGAACGGTCCGTAGATGGACCTACGGACCGCAGTCCACCTTCGTGGTTTCACACTTGGTAAAATTTTCCAGGTGCCTCCAATTATGAACCCCATCTTCGGTCCGTAGAAGGGGTATCGTGGAACCCATCAGTGCCAGGTATCATACATTTTTTTGGCCTTAGTTTTCAACATTTACACAATCTCATCATGCATTTACAAATTTAAATTATGCTAGTTCGTCATTCTTTAGATTCCAACCGATTATTATACCCAACCATTTAGACTAGATGTGGAACCCTAAGTCGAAACAAGCATATTGTTTTTACGATCACATACAATAATGCTATACAATCACTATCTATAGTTCCAAGGGCATTGTAATTTTCAAGTTTATCATGCACTTTCATCTAACAATTACCCGAGGTCAAGACCCAACTTCCGACTCTCTATATTCAATCTATGAATCAAAATTCAAAGTGAGGGGAAAGTCTATTACCTTACAAGCAACAAGGAGTGGGGTGATTGCGTGATGATACTATGCTTAGCAAGACCAAGGAGTCACCTCTTCATTACTGACCAAACACCGGACCCTTTTGTGTGAGATTATGGGATGGGTTGTATTTGAAATGCAAAGGAAGTTGGGGAATTATGGAAGGGATGATGATATTGGGGGAGTTATGGAGTGATTTAAGGAGGTTATGGAATTTTAGAAACGGTTTTGGGAATAATGGAGGGAAGAGGAATGGTTTGAAACATGGGGGCTTTTAAGTAAGGAGGGTCCGGGTCGGGTCAAACAACCTTAGGATTTGGACTCACGAGACCCCGTCTACGGTCCGTGAGTCGATCTACGGTCCGTAGATCGGGACCGTAGATCACTATTATACTTGGACAAATTTAGGGACTTACCTGGGATCTACGGATACCATTGACGGTCCATGGATCAATCGACGGACCGTTGATGGGATCCGTAGACCTCTGCACCAGACCATTTTCTGCAGATTTATTGCGTGGTGTACCTGCACATGTAGCAACCAATAGGCAATTATTTTTTTACATTTTCTTGGTACTTTTTAGACACGGACCCTATATTACTTCTAGCCAACACTAAAAACTACAACACTGAAGCACCTACCTACATTGATACAAAGACGCAAGTAATCAAAGAAAGTTAAACTACTAAATGGAAAACAGAACCCTATCATTGGCCAGATTGTACATCTTGGGTTGCCTTCCAAGCAGCGCTTGATTTAACGTCGTGGCACGACGCAGGTGTCTTGATTACTCAGACTTCATCAAGATTGCAGGCCTCAATCACTTCTTGCACAGTTTCAGCATTTCCCAGATATATCTTGATCCTTTGCCCGTTCACGACAAACCTTGTTCCATCATTATTTTCAAGCTCAACCGCTCCATGCGAGAGCACTTTTGTGAGCAAAAATGGCCCGGTCCACTTGGACTTGAGTTTGCTTGGAAATAGGCGCAACCTAGAGTTGAATAGCAGCACAAGATCACCAACCATAAATTCTCGCTTTTCAATTCTTTGATCATGATACCTCTTCATCTTCTCTTTGTATAAGGCTAAACTTTCATAATCTTTTAGGCGAAACTCATCAAGCACATTCAAGTCATTTATCCTTTGATTAGATGCAGTGCCCCAATCCAAATTTAAGTTTTTCATTGCCCACATAGCCTTGTGCTCTAGCTCTACTGGTAAATGACAAGACTTCGCATATACAAGTTGGTAAGGAGACATACCTATGGGGGTCTTGTATGCAGAGCGATATGCCCATAGAGCATCATCAAGCTTCCTTGACCAATCCGTTCGATTGGCGTTCACAGTCTTCGCCAATATCAGTTTGATTTCTCTGTTGGACACTTCAACTTGACCGCTTGTCTGTGGATGATAAGGAGTGGCTACATTGTGACGGATACCATATTTCTCAAGTAGTGCCTTGAACAACTTATTACAAAAGTGAGAGCCTCCATCGCTAATAATAGCCCTCGGTGTACTAAATCTGGAGAAGATATTCTTTTTCAAGAATGCGGTGACACTTTTACCTTCCTTGTTGGAGAGCGCTACTGCTTCCACCCACTTCGATACATAATCAACCGCAACAAGAATATACCTCATCCCATATGAACTCACAAATGGACCAATAAAATCAATGCCCCATACATCAAATAATTCTATCACCAGTATAGGATTCATAGGGAGCTCTTGCCTCTTTGAAATCCCTCCATCTCTTTGGCAACGATCACAAGACTTGGTGAAATCATGAGCATCTTGGTGGATGGTAGGCCAATAGTATCCACACTGCAAAATCTTATGTGTAGTCCGAATACCACTATGATGCCCACCAACGGGCGATGAATGACATGCTTCCAGTACACTCAACATCTCAACCTCAGGCACACAGCGACAAATAATCTCATCAGCACAACTACGATACAAATAAGGTTCATCCCAGAAGAATTTCTTCACATCATGCATAAACTTTTTCCTTTGGTGAAAAGACAAATCGGGTGGCACAATATCACTTGCCAAATAATTAGTAAAGTCTCCGAACCAAGGAATCAAATCATTAGAAGCAGCCAATACCTGTTCATCTGGAAAAGCATCATTAATTTCTGCCCTATCTCCAAGCTTTAGCATAGCCTCTTCCTCTAATCTGGACAAGTGGTCGGCAACTTGATTTTCGGTTCCCTTTCTATCTTTTACCACAAAATCAAACTCTTGCAGCAACAATACCCATCTAATCAATCGTGCTTTTGCATCCTTTTTCGCCATCAAATACCTCAATGCAGAATGGTCAGTATGCATGATGACCTTAGTACCAAGCAAGTAGGATCAAAATTTCTCGAATGCAAAAACCACCGCAAGAAGTTCTTGTTCTGTCACAGTATAATTCTTCTGGGCCACATTTAGAGCTTTGCTAGCATAGTAAATAGGGTGAAGAATTTTCTCGCGCCTTTGACCCAATACTGCACCAAGCGCCACTCCACTCGCATCACACATTACCTCAAACGGTTGTCCCCAATCCGGTGAAATCATGATAGGTGCTGTAACCAACTTTTCCTTCAACTCTCTAAATGCTCTAAGACAAGCATCATCAAAATAGAACTTACTCTCCTTCTCGAGCAGTTTGCACAAGGGATGTGCAATTTTTGAGAAATCTTTGATGAATCTCCTATAAAAACCTAGATGCCCAAGAAAACTTCTAACACCTTTTACAGAGATGGGTGGTGAAAGCTTTTCTATACCTCAACTTTAGCTCTATCAACCTCAATACCTTTCTCTGAAATTTGATGACCCAACACTATACCTTCTTTTACCATGAAATGACATTTCTCCCAATTCAACACCAAGTTGCAGTCTTCACATCTTTTAAGCACCTCGGCCAGATGTTCTAGACAATGATCAAACGAATCACCTACAACTAAAAAATCATCCATGAACACTTCAATAGTGTCATCCACCATATCAGAAAATATCGACATCATACATCTCTGGAAGGTCGCTGGAGCATTGCACAAACCGAATGACATCCGTTTGAAAGCAAAAGTCCCATATGGGCAAGTGAAAGTGGTCTTCTCTTGCTATAGAAATTTGATTGTAGCACGAATACCCATCAAGAAAACAATACCAACCCTTGCCTGCAAGTCTATCCAACATCTGGTCCATTAATGGCATAGGGAAGTAGTCTTTTTCTGTCCACGCATTCAACTTCCGGTAATCCATGCAAACTCTCCATCCAGTGAAATGCCTCATTGGAACAAGCTCATTTCTTTCATTTGGAACCACAGTAATACCACCTTTTTTAGGCACACACTGCACAGGGCATACCCAATTACTATCTGAAATGGGATAAATAACTCCCGCATCCAGCCACTTGATGATCTCCTTTTTGACTACCTCTTGCATAGGTGGATTTAATCTTTTCTGGTGCTCAACACTGGGCTTATGATCTGGCATGAGTTGGATTTTGTGAGATCAGATACCGGGGGGATCCAAATAATATCTNTTTTCTGGTGCTCAACACTGGGCTTATGATCTGGCATGAGTTGGATTTTGTGAGATCAGATACCGGGGGGATCCAAATAATATCTGCAATAGTCCACCCAATCGCTCGCTTGAACCTCTTTAATACAGTCACCAAGCACTCTACTTGCCTTGCATTCAAATCTGCTGCAATGATGACCGGCAAAGTATTTTCTTCGCCTAAATATACATACCTCAAGTGCGGTGGTAGAGCTTTAAGCTCCAATTTCGGTGCCTCCACAATATATGGTCTTGTGGGTGGGGACTCGCGATTCTTCATGTCTAGCTCATACTTCTTTGGTTTGGACCGGTATTTACACTTATCAAGTGCAGCTACCAACTCAGCATACTCTTCAATACCATCACTACCGAAATTCATCATGACTGCTGCTAGTGCCTCAACACCTAGTCGCTCTTCAATTTGCACTTCTGACCCACTCTCCACTCTGTAAGTTATAGCAGATACTGTTTGGAGCTCACAATTCTGCTTTATGGACCTACATATATTGAAAGTTGTTTCTTCATTATTCAGTCGGAACTTCATCTGTCCCTTTACCATATCAACCAACGCACGCCCTGTGGCAAGAAATGGTCTCCCAAGGATGATGGGAACCTCAAAATCAATCTCACAGTCAAGAATCACAAAATCCGCCGAAATGATGAAAGACTCTACTTTCACTAGAACATCATGGAGCACACCTATGGGCCTCTTCACAGTCCGATCAGCCATTAGTAACCGCATTGCAGTGGGCTTTGGATCCCCATACCCAACTTCTTGTAAATAGACAAAGGCATGAGGTTGATGCTAGCACCAAGATCACACAATGCCTTAGCAAAGTGTAACAACCCTATAGTACATAGGATCGTGAAAGCACCAGGGTCTTCATTCTTCTGCACCAGAGATCTTGTAACAATAGCACTACAATGTTGCAATCTATCATCATCTTCAAAACTCACAGACCTTTTCTTTGTCACCATATCTTTCATAAACTTTTCATACCCAGGCATTTGCTCCAAGGCTTCTATCAAAGGAACATTGATAGAAAGCTGCTTCAACATAGTGATAAACCTGCGATATTTACCATCTTCAGTCTTCTTCACTAACCTCTATGAAAAAGGTGGTGGAGGTCTAGGTATGGGAACCACTTTTTGAGGTATCTCCACTTCTTGTTCTGTCACAACCTTCGACTCCTCTCTAACTTCCACCACATCATCTTCTTTTCTAATCTCGGTATCCACCACAGACGGCATAGGTGGATCTATGGTTTGCTTACCCTCTCGAGTAGTTATTGCCATACAATGACCATAATTCTTTGGATACTGAATGGTGTTGCTAGGAAGAGTGCCAGGTTGACGCGGGTTCACTGTAGTAGACAACTACGTCATCTGCTGCTCTAGATGCTTTATTGACACTGCATGGGCATCAACCTTTTGACCAATACCAAATAAGTCATTTCTCATCTCCTTCACATTCTCATCAGTCGCATCAAACCTTCTCATCATCTTCTGCAGCATATCTTCGATACGCGTCATATTACCTCCAGCTTCCCTAGCACCAGATTCCCAATTTTGAGGGGGAACATAGGGTCCAACCCGATCGTTTCTATTGCCATAGTTGTTCCTGTTGTAGTTGTTGTCGCGATTGAAGTTCCCATCTCGGACATAGTGACCCTCTTGGTTGTAATTTCCGTAGTTCCGACCTTGGTTCCCTTGACCTTGGCGCCAATTTTCCATGTTGGATCCTTAGGCATTTGGTCGGAAACCCCCCGTCTGATCATTCACCGCATAAGTGTCCTCTTCATAGTAACACTCCTCAACTTGTGGTGGAGTTCTAGTTAAGTAGTTTACAACATTTACCTTTTCTGCTCCTCCACTCACATGCTTCAATACCAACCCCAACTCTGTCCTCATCTGAGCCATCTCCTCACGAATATCATCTGTAGAGTTAACAGTTGCATTATGAACAGCAAATGTGTTTCTCCCAGTATCTAACCTCCTAGTGCTCCACGCTTTATTGTTGCGAGAGATCTTCTCCAATTTTTCAGCAATCTATGCATATGTACAATCACCATATGAGCCTCCAACAATAGTGTCAAGTACTGCTTTATTGTTATCATCCTATCCTCGATATAAATATTCCTTCAGTGACTCATCGTCAATGTGGTGGTTTGGGATACTTCTTATGAAAGCAGTGAATCTGTCCCACGAGCTACTCACAGACTCCCCAGGTAATGCCACAAAATTGTTGACCCTATCTTTGTGATTGAGCTTCTTAGACACTGGATAGTACTTTGCTTTAAACACCTCTGCTAGTTGGTCCATGTGAAAATTGAGTTATAACAAAGCTCAGTGAACCATACTGCAGCATCGCCTGTCAGTGACAGAGGGAACACTCGTAATCCAATGACATTCATATCCAAGTCTGGTCTACCTACACAACTTTTGCAAACCACCCTTAGCTTGGCCAAGTGAGCATGTGGATCCTCCGATGGCGATCCTGAAAATAAGTCTCTTGTTGTAAGCATC
>NW_026033638.1:0-369 GCF_019186545.1 Solanum stenotomum
CTTTTGAGGAAGCTTTCCAGAATCCGAAGTGGATTAAAGCTATGGAGAAGGAAATTGTTGCGCTAGCACTGAATCAAACTTGGGAGCTCGTGGAAAAGCCAAGGGATGTAAAACCCATTTCTTGCAAATGGATTTACAAGATAAAACGTCACACAGATGGATCAATTGAAAGGCACAAAGCTCGTCTTGTAGCCCGGGGATTTTCTCAGCAATATGGACTAGATTATGATGAAACGTTTAGTCCAGTGGCAAAGCTTACTACTGTCCGGGTTCTGCTTGCACTCGCATCCAGTAAAGATTGGAACCTATGGCAAATGGACGTAAAAAATGCCTTTCTGCACGGAGAGTTGGATCGGGAGATCTACATGT
>NW_026033639.1:0-791 GCF_019186545.1 Solanum stenotomum
AAGAGACTGAGATATTTGCAACAAGCATCCATACAAAAGCATTGACAAAGCAAGTCTTTGCTGGTTTTAGAAGCAAGCTAGGAGAAATTGTTCCTTCACTCACTAGCTTGAGAGGAAGTGTTGAAGATAAGGAACATGTTGAACAACGTGGTACAATCAACGTTAGTTGTTAAAAACAGAGGTGTATCCAGGATTTCGGTTAGATGGGTGCACGATTACGAAAAAATGTATCTTAAATGTAAATTTGATCGATTTGACGTTTAGTTTGTAATATGAACCATTAAAGTTTAAAAATTATGGGTCCAAAATATATAATACTACTAGTTTTAAATTTTAATATACACATTTGATTTAATTATATAAAAAATTTACAATGCTAAATTTTTTAGGAATTCTCAATGTAACACACTTGAAAATTTTGAAAGAATAAAGGAAAAAAACAAAAGAAAAATTAGTTGAAATGACAAAAGTGTAACTGATAACCACTTGGAAAAGGGTTACTCAAAGAGACAAGATAGATATAAGATTTAAATTTCTATCTCTCACTTAGAGAAGTGCACCCAATCATCATCGCATTATTATATGATACTTTGAACATGAGTTCACACATCTATATTTAAATATTTTTTTAAAAATATAACACTACTATATATGATCTAGAGAGGGGAGCATGGGTTCACGTGAACCCACGGCACCCCCTCTAGATACGCCTCTGGTTAAAGAGTACTTAAAGTTGCACTAGGACGAGGCTACTGTGTTAGCAGAGTGCGACTAGGCTATTGTGTTTTGTT
>NW_026033640.1:0-1729 GCF_019186545.1 Solanum stenotomum
GTACCTCAAGGAGAATAGAAAAAACCCCGCAAAAATCAATAGAAGAAGATATAAAACCACATCATTACTACATAACGGGAATAATGGAACAACAAAAATATTTAATATTAATAGCTACAGGACGAGAAGAAAACTATATTACAAGAGAATTAGTGACGGAGGATGAAATAATAACTATTGAACAATCATGCTCCGAACTACCAAAAGCATTAATGTATACCGAAGAAACTACGGAAAAGGAAATAATCATCGGAGGAGTACCAATAGTAATGAAATTCAAAATATATCGAGGAAATGAAAATATCATTTTAGGAATAAAATGGTTGGAACAAGTAAAACCATATAATCTAGAAGACAAACAGTTAACAATAAATTATGAAAATAAAAGAGTAATAATAAAAAGGACTTTGGTATGATAAAAATATGAAAATATATATACTTGCAAAAATAATAATAGAAGGATATTACAACCGATATTCTACACCAATGATAGATACGGGAGCTCTAATGACCCTCCAGGTCATTTTTAAATTAAAGCATTCATTGCATCGTTTAGAGCGTTCCTGTAGCGACCCCAAGTCATTTATGACTTGCTGGTACTGACTGTTCAGTCGGCTGGTCGTTTGTTTGGGTTTTAGGCCCGTTTCCCTGTTTTTGGAGATTTTTATAACTTGAAAAGTTGACTTTCGTCAACCTTCTTGGAAGTCGTGCTCAGATGAAAATTCTGACAGCTAGGTTAGCTTCGGAATATCGATTTTGGTCTAGAACGACCCTTTGTTCACTTCCCGAGGCTTTAGATGGCAGTTGTGGAATCTGGCTCAAAACAATACTGGGTGTGGGACCCACTTTTCATCGAAGCGATCTCCAAATGAAAATTCCGCCTTCACCGTTGGGTTCGAAATATCATTTCCAATCAGATTCCATATAAGGTTTGTATTTTTCCGACTTCGAACGAGTCCGAAACATCGGAATTTAAGTTTGAAGGGTTGTAAAATTTTAACGCGGCGGTGACATGGCAGAGCCACGCGACGCTACGTGGCAGCGGATGGAAATCTGGAAATTTCCAGATTTCAGGACGATTTTCGTCCATTTTTTTCCCTCATCTTCAACATAAGATTTCTCCTTCATTTTGAGTTCAAATTAGGTGCTTCAAAAGGCTAACTTCAAGAGAATTTCGTGGGGAATCTAGAGGTGATCTCAGAAATGCGAGGGGAGGCTTCGTTTGAGGTAAGGAATCGAATTTCGCCACTGCTAGGGTGATTTTCGGAATGAATTGTTGTTGAATTTTGAAATGTGAGATCTTGATCATCTTAGGTCCGTTTTGAGTCATTCTTGAGGCTAACTTATAGAGTTTTTTGCAAGGATCGTCGTGGTATAATCTGTTTGGGTTGGAAGGGTCTCGTTTTTCCAGAAATTGGTGATCAAGGGGCTGCCCATTTTAATTGTTACGGCTGATTTGCGGTGTTTTAAGCATCTGTTTGTGCTAAATTTTGGGGTATTAGTTTAGTAAGGTATTTGGGACGTTTTCACGGATTCGTTTTCGAGATTCCAATTGTGGGCCCCACAATCCCGTTTCAGACCCGATTTTGGGTCCGTCTCCGAAAAATATAATTTTAGTGTCAACATATTTGTAATGACGAGGTGATTAACCTTTTGTTAGTGGGGAAGCATTTAGAGACCGTTCGGAGGGGAAAAGTTTCGGTACCGTGATTTGGAGCACGCGTGGTCG
>NW_026033641.1:0-7272 GCF_019186545.1 Solanum stenotomum
TCTTAGTATCAAAAACTTAATTAAAAAAAGAAAAATATTGAAAAATTCATGCAGGGTGGAGTGAAGCGGGTTGAAATGAAAAAGATTGTTATGTGGGCGGAGTGGAGCAGGTTAAACATTTTTGCGTGTTAAGCTCAACCCACCCCGCACCTCCCCATTGCAAATAACATTTGCAATCATTTTTCATTGCAAATATATATATATATATATATATATATATACACACACTTATATTTATATTTATATTTATATATTTAAACCAAAAATTGACATCTATATACTATGTAAATTTTCCAAGAAAGGGGTGTCGCTTGACACTCCTCGGACAAAGGTAGCTCTACCCCTGTGAAATATGATAAACAAAACATGACAAGAACTATAAGGGTACGACATGCACTAATTAATAATAAGCCTATACATTCGCAAGGCAAGACACCATGATACGCCTACTAACATTCTAACCTAATACACGATTCTTCTTATTTAAAGTCATGTTCTTGGTAATATAAAATTACATCTAATCACCTCTTCTCAATACTTTTTCGACCTATCTCTATCCCGACCCTTCGCGTACCTCTACAACCATACATAGTATAATTACTAGTAATTGTTTATTTTCAAGTTATTATATCCGGAGACTTTCTAGGAGTAGTTGCTTATTGTAGGTCGATTTAACAATATTGACTTCCAAGTTGGCCCTGTTTTAATTTATTTTCCCCAGGTAGAATTAGGATTTCTGAATTTATATTTAATTATAGAAAAAGAAGCTAGAAGAATGAGTTATCTATAAATTATTTATATGTATTATATAGATTTAAGAAAAATATATAATACACAGTTTTAGTCAAAGCTAATGCAATTGTCGAAGCAGAACTATAACTCCATCCTACTTATATGTGGTCAATAATGCACGAAGGTTTTTTGTTTTTAAATTTCAAATCAAACCACTATTACATAACGAAGAGAACATGAAAATGAAGAACTACATATGTTACATATATAAATAACATTTTAATTTGCAAATTCAAAAGATGATAAATAAAACAAAAAAAAAGCGTTAAAACTACTTAAATAGGATAGATGGATGTGACTCAATGACTAAAAACAGAGTATAGTCAAATCAAATTGAGATAATTAGCAGTTACGGGTTCGAACACGTGGGATGGAGAAGCCTCAATAAATTCCATTTGCCATTTCAAGAGATGCATATACACAATCCAATCTCCATTTCCTTTAGGGCTTGGCATTGGCATCACATATCCCGTTTTTCCAGCCCATGGAAAATGGTACGACCAGAAGGCTGGTTGACCCCATCCAAAATTAATCTTTCTTGCAGGAAAATGTTGCCCCGATGACACTACCACCGCGGGTCCATCACCATTCATGGCATATATTTTTGCCATGGATGGTTTAGGACGATGCACCTCAACCCAATCTATCAATCCAAGAAAATGCTCTTGTGTTTTCGCGATATCAAGAAATTCATGGACTACATTTGCCACCCAATGTAACGACTTCTCTTTTAGCTCCTCAACTCTTTTCTCTCCAAATGGGATGGAGAGAACATTACCAAAATAACCTTTTAGCGACTTATCTTGATTATTATCATCTACATTATTACTTATCAATCTAGTCCGACCATCGACCACAATACCAAACCTAAAATTGTTGAAACCCGACATTTCTATATTAATTCCACATGCAATAGTTTTCCATAGGAAAGCGCTGAATGATTCAAGTTTAGACCTCTGGGACTTCATGCCTTTTTGGTCATGACAATTGGCTAGTGATTGAAGGTGCTCAATTTTGTCACCCGTGACATAGTAAATCCTACTAATGACTTGATCGATCATTAGGGTCAAGGATTTTGGGTTTCTTGGGAGGTAGGGTTGATATTGGTACATATAAGTCATCGATTGAGTCATCATAGTAACCAGGATGTCGAGGAAAAAGGGACGATCGTCGAAACGATGGGAGTTGAGAGAGTGGCTTGCATTGGGCTAATTCAGACCATGACACAAGAAACAAGTTGGCTGAGTATGCATCAGCAACTCTATGATCAAATGTGCAACCCACAATTATTCCTCCACATTTGAGTTGTGTAACCTGCAGCATAAAATTGGGTAAAATTTCAAGGAATTAAATAAATAAAACAAGAGGCAAAGTTAGGTTATGAGGGTTGTCTACTTTTATTGCTCAATTAGAAGAGTTACACTTCCTTAATTTCAATCTTTTTTAGTCTGTTTAAAAAATATATCGTCTTTTTATGTCACAAATTTCAAAAACTTCATTTGTTTTTAAAACTGTGTAATCATTTTCTCAACAATCAAGACTAAATATTTTTGTTGAAAACATGATTAGTTTTTAGGTAAATAAAAGGCATAATACATAAATAAATCCTTTAATTTGGCTTTGTTTCAGATTTATACCCTCCATCTTTGGGTATGCATAAGTAGACGACACTTTGATTTGTACAAAATTGAGCAAGTAGACATGTGAGTCCTAAGTGATATAATACACATAAGATGCCACGTAGGATGAAAATTGTCATGTAGGATGCCACGCAGGACGCGTGTGTCTATTTGTTCAACTTTATACATGTTTAAGTGTCTACTTGTGCACACCCAAAGTTGGAGGGCATAAATGTGAGCTAAGGCCAAATTAAAGGACCTATTTATGTATTATGCCTAAATAAAAATATGTTTAATCTACTGCTTCCATTCATTTTTATTTGTCCACGATTTTTAAACATAAATTACTTTTACTTGTCACTTTTAATATATCAAACAAATAAACTTATTAATGTTTTTCCTATTTTTACTCCCAACATTAATTACTTATTGTTCAAATCATTTCTCAAGACTGATGACTAAACACCAATTAATATGGGCTAATGTCGATTATTGTTTCTTAGGGTATGCTAAGTCTAAACTGGACAGGTAAAAGTGACCGGAGGGAGTAACAACTTAGCTTATATATGTTATTCGATGATGAAGATAGTCACACACTTTAAGTGGTATTAAAGTAGACAAAGATATTATATGAGTTCGAATCTCATCATCACTTATCATCAAAAAAAATTTTGCGTGTTTGTCTCTTGAAAAGAATCAGATCCCTTATATGAAGTGGTAAGTTCATGATTTGACGTTTATAAACGTATGCATTTAGTACTTTTAAGTTCCTCTATCCTAAAATAAGTTATATATTTAATAGATTTTTCAAGACAAATATAAGATTTAAGTCAAAGTGATCAATCACTTAGTTTTGTCAAATCCATAACCCGAATTGTACATCCACCTTTACGCTTGTCAAGGGAGTTACAAAATCACATTGGTCACACACCTCAACGATTAATAATATTTTCAAATCGTGTTCTGAAAAAATCGAGAGTATATCAGAAATAACTAGCCTCTTTAGCACCTCACACAAATAGGATTAAGGTCTATGTATTACACCTCATTCTTTTCATATAAGATTAAACTGATTACTGAATATATTGTTATCATTATTATCTTTATTATATATGTTGGGATATTCACTAAGTCACATGCATGGAATAAATAAGGAGAAAATTGTTGTCCACATAATTAATACCTGAATAGCAAGAACACCATGCTTCTTTTTAGGAACAAATTTTCCCTCAATGCTTTCATCTGGATTATAAAAATTATTCTCTTTAAGCTCAACATCACCAAAAGCTTCTATAAAGGAAACACCACCATTATTGCAAAGAAGCTCCGGTTCTCCGGCTGTATTTCCAACTATTTCTCCAGAAAATGCATAGTAAGAAACTAATGTTTCAGCCAAAGACGTTTTGAGTATTTTTACGATTGAGTTAAATTCTAAATTCATATTAATTTTCTCCGAAACAATAATGGGATTTAGATAGCAGAACATTACTCCGACCTCCAATGGAGGTAAGAGTAAATCAAGATTAGATAATGGTAGCCAATGTTCTTGTATTGGCAACACTGCTGCTACTACTTCACTCTTGTTCACTTTCACATTGAAGTTTTTTTTGGGATTCATCTCTTATTTTTTTAGGTGGGGGGGGGGGGGGGGGNGTTGGAGAAATTGAGAAGTGTAAAAGGTTTGCTTTAGAGTGAGTGATGGATGGATGAGAGAGTTGTATTTATAGTGTAAGAGAACTTTTATATTATCAGATATATG
Organism: Solanum stenotomum; assembly: GCF_019186545.1. Taxonomy (NCBI): domain Eukaryota; kingdom Viridiplantae; phylum Streptophyta; class Magnoliopsida; order Solanales; family Solanaceae; genus Solanum; species Solanum stenotomum. The sequence continues at coordinate 4,171 of NW_026033641.1, forward strand.
ATCATTTAAAAGTTTAGACGATTACAAGGAACCAATCATAAAAAAATCTATTTAGTAATTCAAAAAATAAGACATGCACATATCGTAAATTCAGAAATGATGTCAGATTCTGAAATTTATGAATTTTAAATTTATAATTAATATGTAAATAAAAAATATTTTGTACAGTTAAATATATATACATATTTGACAATTTTTTAAATATAAATATAAAGTCTTAATAAAATTATTGAATTTATCAAAACTATATATTGTAATTTTATACTTATTATATCAAATTAATACATACTGATAGTATAAATATCCTTTCTGCATTGACTAATGTAATTGAGTGGGATAATCATCATTCATAAAAAAGTGTGACAACGTGACAAATAAAGTAGATAATTGTATTATAGTTACAAGTTTAAGTATATTGATGATAAAAATGAATAACAAACAACATATCAAACTATTCGAAATTCTTTCTCGTTTTATTTAGGTGGAGCAATCTGAACTCTCGATAGAAAATGAAAGAAGCTATAGGCAAATGACTTCTTTTATGGTGTCCAAAATCTTGTGAGATGAATGACTATAAATTAATTAATTAAATCTCAGATATCACTTGTTAACCTCTCGAAGTTGACTAGACTAATTATCAGTTATTTTCTTTTTCTATATGAGCCATCACTATCTACTCAATTTGGTGTGTTTTAGGAGTCGTTTGGTAGGATGTATTAATTAAAATAGTCCTTGGATTAAAATTTAATCCACCCAATACAATGTTTGGTTGCACAATTCAACTCAAACATACCTAATACATGGATAACTTAATACACCATATGTGGTCTTATCTAATACCAAGGATACCTAGGGATTACTAATACCATGTTTAATAAGCCTCGGATAATGCAACAAAATGACTGAACTGCCCCTCAATTTCTTTATGCAGTTTTCAGAATTGGTAAAGAAACACAGGATGCCCCTCACCTAAATTTATCATTATTTTTTTTTGACATGACAAAATAAATTATTTTTATATTATATTCATATTTAAAATAATAAATAAATAGTGAATGCAGCATATCAATGGCTCTCAGAGTCGTCACTAATCCAATATTGAATTACGTCCCAATTTATTTACTGAAACTGGCCAGGACAGTAATAAAATTGGCTTGCAATATAATATTAATGGCCTTGGCTAGCAATATTACGCCCCATTTTATTCAGGTAAGGTACTGTTCTGGCCAGTTTGAATCAGGATAATTTAGATCCGCTTATAAACTTCAATTTGTCGAATTTAGTTTAGTAGTTAAACTCTATTAATGTATATATGATATTAAAAATAATTTATTTTACCATATTAAATTTTTTTATATGCTAAATTTAGTCAAGTGATTTTATTGATACAAAGATTAAAGTTGAGTGATTTTATTGATACAAAACAAATTTTAATAACTTTGTTAGATAAATTCCCCAAATTGAATGACCTTTTGAGATATTAACTCTTAAAAATGTGATGTATCACTTAAATAATGTCAAAACTATCCAATACAATTATTGGGGACTATAACAATTCATTTCTCCAAATAGTCATAGTTGAGGGGATAGGATAATGTGATGAGTAATATTGGCAAATGGAATGCACGGAAGCTTACCAACGAAATGAACATGAAAATATGTCATAATGCTATACATAAAATAAAAAACCACATAATAATTCAAGGGTATAATTGGAAATAAGCTTCTTGTAGAGTCTTAAACCACACACAAGATTAGGTTGGAAATAATGAACCAAACACTTGATAAAAAATAATCCCTGCATTGATAATTCCTGGATTACTAATCCCTGCATTGTTAATCCCTGCATTACTAATCCCTGCATTATCACTCTTTCTACCAAACGACCCCTTAATACATAAATAGGGACATATAGACAACTCATGAAAAAATGATATAGAATTGATAATTGATAGTTGAGTTTTTTAACGCTATTATTTCTAAAAAGAATCTAGCAAACGTTACAGTCAGACTTAAAAGTGTGGTCATCAGCATGGAACGCTATTTTTTTCAGTATTATTGGAAAAAGGAAAGATGCTTGTTTAGTCAATAATTGATTTTTTTTGGATGAGGATAATAATATTTATTGATGGAAAAAGGACAAATATAGCCCGAACTATCGTAAATGGTATGCAAATTCTTTCTACCATACTTTTGGGATATTAATGCCTCTGCCGTCCAAAAACTAAAACATATATACCATTTATACTAACGAACATACACGTGTCATAATCTTATCCACCGACCGACATTTATTAAATATTGGATCGACAGATAAGATTGTGCTATGTGTCCCTAGTTAGTCTTCCGTTAGAGTGAATGACATATATGCTCTAGTTATTGGATGACAGAAGACGACAGATATTTGCATACCATTTACGATAGTTCAGGTATATTTGTCCTCGTTCCCTTTATTGATTATTGAGCCGGCTAGGACCATTTGGATTTTGGCTGTAAGCTAAAAAAATGACTTTTATTTATTGTATGTATTAGACTATTATCTCTTATATATATATATACTAGATATAGGACCCCGTGCCAGCACGGGGCCCAATATATATATATTTTTTAATTTATGTCATATTATGGAATTTGAGAAGTTATTGAAATTTTTATATGATTTTAAAAATATTTTAAACGATTTGCAGTACTTTTTTTTAACATAATTTTGAAAATAATATTTATTACTCTGTTTGTTCTAATTTATATGGCACACGCAGAATTTCAAATATTAACCCTTTTTCATATGTCTGTTTAATATATTAAGTTGTTAATTATTGTATTTTAGAGTACATTTTGAACCTAAAATTTTAATAATATATGTTATTTGCCATGTCCCAATTTATGTGGCATTAATTGATAGATTTGTTGGAGTCGAGAGATTTATTTTGTTAATTATTGTAATTTATATATTTTTTTCCCATCAATTTCAAACAATATATGTTGTTAATTGATAGAATACTTTTAATGTAATTTTTTTAAAAAAATATGTCTGATTGTCCATGTCCCAATTTATGTGGCACATGTAAAGTTTTGACAATTAACCAAAATTTTAATACATTT
>NW_026033641.1:13391-21045 GCF_019186545.1 Solanum stenotomum
TTAATATTTTTTGTATAGCATATTTAAGATCACAAAATTAAAAAATATTTTAATATATTTGATATATACCACAAAATTTAAATGTACATATAAATTTTAATTTTAATTGATTTCCACCAAATATTATACTTGATATATAATTAGTAAGAGCTAAATGTAATTATAATTTATTTACTTTCATGTAAAAGAGATGTATCATTTCTGAACATATCCACTGGCTGAAGAGAAGAGCGAGACTCTAATTAATGGGGAGAGGGATTTTAAAAATTTAAATTTACAGAAAGAATAAATTAATTTGGAATTTCTTATGCAAATTATGTGGGTTATTAATATTTTGTATTGGTTGAGAGAGAGATTTTTTAAGTTCCTAATTATTGTAATTTATAATTATTAGTTTGTTGTGATTTATAGTACTTTTTGCTCATCATTTTTAAATAATATATGTTATTCATGCTCTAATTCACGTGAATAATCATAAATATTTTCAGTTGTTAATTAATTGTGAATTCTAGGACTTTTGACGCCATTTTCAAATAATATAAGATACTACTTTTATTTTAATTAGCCAAGCAAATTTCCATATATGATTTAAAAATATTTTCAGTTGCTAATTATTGTAATGTATAGTATTTCTTATGTAATTTTGAATAATACATTTTATTGTATTTATTTAAATTCATGTGACAATGATAGAAATTTAAGAATCAATTAAATTTTTTTAGAAAATCTAATTTCTTTCTTCTATATTTTGTAGCTAAAATATAATAAATGAATTAATTAAATTTCAAAATGTTAAATTTTAAAGGAAGAAATAAAGTGGGAAAAAATAAAAAAGAAACTGTGAGGAACAAATAAATGAAGAAAATGAGAAATAAATTAGTATACGCACAAATTAATATAAGGAAGACAAAAGAATTTTTGAAAATATATTTGTGGAAGCTCTTTCTAACAATTGCATATATATATATATATATTTCATTTTTAAAATATGATTCCCTCCGTTTCGATTTTAAAAAGATAATAACCTTTAAATTTTAATATTTTTTGTATAGCATATTTAAGATCACAAAATTAAAAAATATTTTAATATATTTGATATATACCACAAAATTTAAATGTACATATAAATTTTAATTTTAATTGATTTCCACCAAATATTATACTTGATATATAATTAGTAAGAGGTAAATGTAATTATAATTTATTTACTTTCATGTAAAAGAGATGTATCATTTCTGAACATATCCACTGGCTCAAGAGAAGAGTGAGACTCTAATTAATGGGGAGAGGGATTTTAAAAATTTAAATTTACAGAAAGAATAAATTAATTTGGAATTTCTTATGCAAATTATGTGGGTTATTAATATTTTGTATTGGTTGAGAGAGAGATTTTTTAAGTTCCTAATTATTGTAATTTATAGTTATTAGTTTGTTGTGATTTATAGTACTTTTTGCTCATCATTTTAAAATATTATATGTTATTCATGTTCTAATTCACGTGAATAATCATAAATATTTTCAGTTGTTAATTAATTGTGAATTCTAGGACTTTTGACGCCATTTTCAAATAATATAAGATACTGCTTTTATTTTAATTAGCGAAGCAAATTTCCATATATGATTTAAAAATATTTTCAGTTGCTAATTATTGTAATTTATAGTATTTCTTATGTAATTTTGAATAATGCATTTTATTGTATTTATTTAAATTCATGTGACAATGATAGAATTTTAAGAATCAATTAAATTTTTTTAGAAAATCTAATTTCTTTCTTCTATATTTTGTAGCTAAAATATAATAAATGAATTAATTAAATTTCAAAATGTTAAATTTTGAAGGAAGAAATAAAGTGGGAAAAAATAAAAAAGAAACTGTGAGGAACAAATAAAAGAAGGAAATGAGAATTGTTAATGGGCAATTGGATAACAAAAGTTAAAGAAAAATAGGAAAATGTGAAATAGGCAGAAACAAGTAATACGTGTCTGCCAAAGAAAAGGTTGCATACACGTGGCTAGGCAAGAAAATAAAAGAAATAAAATGGGTCCAAAGTGAAGGTACAATTTATGTTACTTTTGGTACAATTTCGTGTTGCTTTGTTTGTCCTTTTGGTACAACTTGAACTGCTTTTGGTATCACATCTTAAAGCTGTGTTAGTCCCAACCCAATAGTACAACTTGAACAGCTTTTGGTATCAGTTCTTAAAGCTGTGTTGGTCCTTTCCAACTCTCACTTCTAAATAAGAGTAATATATATATAGATTAAAGGACAAAATATAAAATAATTATTTTAAATGTAATTTAACCTATTCAATTGTATAATAACTACTTTTAGGTTTAGAGAAATGAAGTGAGGAAATTTTATTGAAATTCTAAATAAAAAATTGAGANACATATTTAAGAAAATCTTACTAAGTGGGGTTTGAGGAGAGTAGAGTGTACGTAAACCTATATCACTACCTTGTGGAGGTAAAGAGACTATTTCCGAAAGACTCTCGACTCAAGTGCATCAAACAGAGGCGTATCTAGGGGGGGTCACCGGGTTCACGTGAACCCATGGTCCCCTCTCGAGATTATATATAGTAGTGTTATATTTTAAAAAAATTTTGAAATATAGATGTGTGAACCCGCACTCGGAGTATCACATAACGTGATTATGACTGGGTGCACCTCTATCCGAGAGGTTAGAAATTTGAATTTTATATTTATCTTGTTTTATTTTTCTTTCTAAAATTAGATAAAACTTCTCTAAGTGGTAATTGATAGCACTTTTGGCATTTTAATTAAATTTATATAAATATATATTAGACCTATAATTTTAAAATTTTAACTATTTTCAGTAGTAAGAACCTAAATGTCGAACCGATCAAATTTATATCATAGATCAACTTTTTTTTTATAATAGTTCACCCATCATCTCAAAATCTTGGATACGCCTCTGACATCAAATCCAATTAAAAGAAGAAAATAGTGACGAAAGCATAACAATTAATAAGAAAAATAGTGTGAAGTCTATAAGAAAGAAACAATAACAACAACAAAATAATGCGATAATCGAAATACAATAAACAACACATGACAAGAACTACAAGGCAACAAGTACAACTAGTACTATGACAGATACTAATAAGCCTATACCTTCGCAAGTCAAGACAACACTATACCCCTACTAACCTTTTATCCTAATACGTCACCACCACTCTTTCCTATCTAGAATCATGTCCTCGCTAATATGAAGTTACATCATGTCCTGTCTAATCACCTCTCATCAATACCTTTTTAGCCTATGGGTAGAGCCCAGCAACCACAGACATAATATAATTACTAGTCATTAATTATTTTCAAGTTATAATATCTCGATACTTTCTAGGAGTAGTTGCTTATTGTAGGTCCATTTAACTTGACAAGGTTAAAAAAAAAAAAAAAAGTTAATAACGGCAATCTTTTTTTAATTAAATAAACCACTCTTACATGACGAAGAAAACAAGAAAATAAAGAACTATGTTACATACATATCCCAATTATAAATAACATTTTTACATATTCCCATGATGATAAATGAAACAAGAAAAAAAACGTTACAATTGCTTAGATAGGATAGATGGATGTGACTTAATGACTAAAAACGGACTGTAGTCAAATCAAGTTGAGATAATTTGCCGTTACGATTTCGAACACGTGGGATGGAGAAGCCTCGATAAGTTCCATTTGCCATTTCAAGAGATGCATATTCACGATCCAATCTCAATTTCCTTTAGGGCTTGGCATTGGCATCACATATCCCGCTTTTCCAGCCCACGGAAAATGGTATGACCAGAAGGCTGGTTGACCCCATCCGAAATTAATATTTTTTGCAGGAAAATGTTGTCCTGATGACACTACCACCGCGGGTCCATCACCATTCATGGCATATATTTTTGCGATAGATGGTTCAGGACGATGCGCCTCAACCCAATCTATCAATCCAAGAAAATGCTCTTGTGTTTTCGCGATATTAAGAAATTCATGGATTACATTTGCCACCCAATTTAACGACTTCTCTTTTAGCTCCTCAACTTTTTTCTCTCCAAATGGGATGGAGAGAATATTACCAACGTAACCTTTTAGTGACTTATCTTGATTATTAACATCTACATTATTACTTATCAATCTAGTCCGACCATCGACCACAATGCCAAACCTAAAATTGCTGAAACCCGAAGTTTCTTTATTTATTCCAGATGCAATAGTTTTCCACAGGAAAGCACTGAATGATTCAAGTTTAGACCTCTGGGAGTACTTCGTGCTTTTTTGGTCATGACAATTGGTTAGTGATTGAAGGTGCTCAATTTTGTCTCCCGTGACATAGTAAATCCTACTAATGACTTGATCATTAGGGTTAAGAATTTCGGGTTTCGTGAGAGGTAGGGTTGATATTGGTACATATAAATCATTGATCGAGTCATCATAGTAACCAGGATGTCGAGGAAAAGGAACGATCGTCGAAACGATGGGAGTTGAGAGAGTGGCTTGCATTGAGCTAATTCAGACCATGACACAAGAAACAAGTTGGCCGAGTATGCATCAGCAACTCTATGATCAAATGTGCAACCCACAATTATTCCTCCACATTTGAGTCGTGTAGCCTGCACCAAAAAATTGGGTATAATTTTAAGGAATTATAAATTATTAAATAAACAAAACAAGAGTACAAACTTAGGTTATGAGGGTTATCAACTTTTATTGCTTGAAAGAGTAACACTACCTTAATCTCAATTTACGTGTCATATGTTACTAGTGGCGGATCCAGGATTTAGAGTCCGTGGGTGCCAAATAAACTTATCGATTAAATTAATTTTATATTTGATTAAATTATTCGTCTTTTCGATATATATCATAAAGCAATCAATAAAATATAAATAATAAGATATTACAAATCCACACTCCACACTAAAAGCATGAAGTTAACAAATTTAAAACAATAACACCCAAATGAGGCTTAGCCGCTGAACGGAATGCTAAGACGGGCGGGGGACGGCAACGACAAGAAGTGATTTGGATTCGGAATGGGGTAATGAAAATTTTGGAAAAGTTGAAACTTAGAGGAAGAAGGGTTTGGAAATAGTTGAAGAGAAAGAAAACACTTTTAATTTAATTAATTTAATTTAAGTCAATAACAATTATAAAAAAATAAAAATAATGTGCAGCTGTTTTCCTTAAAAAAAGGGGCTTGGGGACTTTTTTTTTACTTAAAAACGTCAATAACAATTATAAAAAAATAAAAAAAATGTGCAGCTGTTTCCTTAAAAAAAGGGGCTTGGGGCCTTTTTTTTTTACTTAAAAACGTCAGCAGCATTTTTTCAAAAAAATAGGTTCAAATGGGATTCGAACCCGCAACCTCAACCTTCTAAAGTTGCCCTCCTACCATGGCACCACAAGCCAATTTTGTTCTGTGGGTGGCACGCTTTATATTTATATAAATATTATGTATATATACCTATGTATATATAGAGTTTCCGTTGAAGTTCGGGGGTGGCGTGGCACCCCCAAGGCCCTTCATAGATCCGCCCCTGTATGTTACTTTTTAATCTGTTTTAAAAATATATTGTCTTTTTATATATTCAATATGACAAACTTCATTTTGTTTTTTAAACATTTTTGTTGAAAACATAATAAGTTAAGTAAATAAAAATATGTTTAATCTATTCTTTCGTTCATTTTACTTGTCCACTATTTCAAAAAGAAAATTCACTTTACTCGTCATTTTTTTTCTTCCAATTTTACTCTGAGCAATTATTACTTAATAATGTCCAAAACATTTCGTAAGATCGAAAATTAAGCATCAATTGATATTGATTAATGTCGATTATTGTTTCTTAGGGTATGTAAAGTCCAAGTTGGACAAGTAAAAGTGAACGGAAGGAGTTACAACTTAGCTTATGTTATTTGATGATGAAGATAGTCACACACTTTAAGATGGTATTAAAGTAGACAAGGGTACTATATGAGTTCGAGTCTTATCGTCACTCATTATCAAAAAGAATATTTTTTGCATGTTTGGCTCTTGAAAAGAATCAGATTTCCATGTTCATGATTTGAAGTTTATAAATATAAAATTTTAATACTTTTAGGTTGCTAGATTCTAACTTAATAATTTATACATATTAAATAAAATTTTCAAGATAAATACAAGATTTAAGTCAAATTGATCACTTAGTTATGTCAAATCCATAACCCGAACTGTACATCCACCCTTACGCTTGTCAAGGGAGTTTTAAAATCACACTAGTCACGCACCTCAATGATCAATAATATTTTCAAATCATGTTCTAAAAAATCGAGAATATATAAAAAATAACTAGCTATTTCTCTAGCACCTCACACAAATAGAGTTAAGGTCTACATATTACACCTCATCATTCTCTGATGCCACTTATATATATATATATATATATAGGATTAAACTAATTACTGAATATGTTGTTATCGTTGTTACATGGGACATTCACTAAGTCACATGCATGAAAAAAAGGAGAAATTGTTTTGCACATAATTATTAAGACATATTTTACCTGAATAGCAAGAACACCATGCTTCTTTTTAGGAACAAATTTTCCCTCAATACTTTCATCTGGATTATAAAAATTAATATCTTTAAGCTCAACATCACCAAAAGCTTCAATAAAAGAAACACCACCATTATTGCAAAGAAGCTCCGGTTCTCCCGCTGAATTTTTAACAATTTCTCCAGAAAATGCATAGTAAGAAACTAATGTTTCAGCCAATGTTCTTGCATTGGCAACACTGCTGCTACTACTTCACTCTTGTTCACTTTCACATTGAAGTCTTTTTTGGGATTCATCTCTTTTTTGCACATGTTTTGTTGNGGGGTAGTTGTATTTATAGTGTAAGAAGTCTATGAGTTCTGAACTTATATAATAGAAAAAGTTCTGAAATTACAAGTATATATCCAATCATAGAAAAAGTCTATATTAATAGTAATTAAGTTCATAAGTGCGCGAACTCAAATTCTAAAGTCTATGAGTTCTAAACTTATTTACTTTTTTTGGTCTATAAACAAATTCTATATTGAATCAATGTTGGGTGGAATAACCATTCATAAGAAGTATGACATTAGGGAAAAATAAAGTGGATAATTATTGCATTATAAGAACAAGTTTAGGTATACTAATAATATAAATAAATAACAAACAACAATATATTCAATAAAAATATTTCATATAATATCTACAAGGTTTAATATAGTTGAGTGGTATTATATATATATATATAATTAGAATTGGTGAGAACAAGGTATTATTATGCATTGGTACAAGAGGTGGTTAGGATTTAATCTTGAACAAGTAAATAGAATCCAACAAGTCAATGATATTGATAAAAGGAAAAATAGTTAAAAATATCTCATGAATTAGTTGATATAGGTCAAATTTATAATTCATTATATTTTTTATATTTAAAAGTATCATCTTTGTTATATTTTTAGTTTAAAAATATCTTTCTTACTAAGAGTTGCTCCAAAATAAGGAAAACATATCTGTTGAACGTTTCAAAATGGATTAATTTTATTTGTCCTCCATTTAAAATTCGAAATAGGTGCTCCTAATTTTAAAAACTTAAAATATTCTTTCAATTAAGAGGGGTGGATAAAGGAACTTTT
>NW_026033642.1:0-224 GCF_019186545.1 Solanum stenotomum
AAAGTACACCATTTAGTGAAATCTTTCCGTCCTTTCTTTTTTCAATATGTTAAAACCTACAAAAAATAATTGTGGTTTATAACCATAAACTTAAAATACTTAATTTGCCTCTTTTTGATGGAGTGATTTTATTTATTGTAATATCTTATTTTCATATGTGAGTACTTTCATAACGATGATATATCAACTTTAAATGACAAAATTGACTTTCTTCCCATTTTTCT
>NW_026033643.1:0-5807 GCF_019186545.1 Solanum stenotomum
TAAAAAGGGACGGAGGGAGTAATATACATGAGATTTTACAACCAAGAAATTTCTTTAAAACAATTATTACGATTTTACGTGCTATTTATTTAATGTAAATTTACGTGTTCTTTCAATTTTTTTTAAAAAAATACATAATTCAAAATCCCATGACTTCGTATTAAAGGAAACCCCATAAATGAAGCTCAAAAAATACATATGAAAATAAAGAACTTGTTGACAGTAATCTTTGACCAAAAAATGTCAGCATTTTAAATCAAATAAATTCTATTTTTATCATAATTAATTTCTTGATATAAATCTTTATATATATATATCAGTAGCTCCCCAACAATCACCACCCAACTTGCAATCCATTATTGGTTCACATCATCTTATATCTCACATATCAATAATATTGAGCAAACTCAAAATCTTATTTTAAGAAAATATTAGACTACGTATGATTAAAAATTTATCGGTAAGAGTAAGTATACATGTCCTATATGAGTAAACATTAGATGTGAATCTAATATTGCGTGAAAGGGTAATTTATGAAGACTATATGTTTGTACAATTTTCATTTATAGGGACAAAATTCAAATAATAGCTTACAAATATATAAATAATGTGTTACGCTAGGCACTATGATTAAAATGAAGTTTCAATTTTGAGTTATGCAAATAGTGAACTTTTTGGTACGATTACTAACCTTCCTTAGCTCCTTATTTGATTGATATTTGAATTCAAATTTAAGTAGAATGTTTTGTTCTAAGAAAGCTTTAATATAATATGTCCTTTGAAGTAATTTTGAGTTACTTCTCTCACTACTTTATGAGTTTTCTTTTTCGCGTCAAGAAAATTCAATTTTCTCTATATGATATAACTTTTTTCTACCGAAAAATTTATTAAACCGCGTTCAAACAGATCTCAGCTTGTAACATGCATGGACAGAAACAATAAATATGAAAGAAATTAAAGTTCACAAAAAATATATACATCGTCCATACGTTCGTAATTATTAAAGAAAATGCCCATAAAAGAATTAAAGATCCCAAGTTTAGAAAATACATATAAAAATATTGTCAACAATATTTGACTAGCAACTTCAAATTAAAGATGTCATTTCAAAATCAAATTCTTATTTGTCAAACAGACATTAAAGTCAACTGCATTTTATTAAATTATTATTTGTTTATTTATATTTTGGTTTTAAAGTAGGGGGAAAGAAGTTTGAAGAACAAAGAAACAAATTGTACATGATTTCTTGTTGTAAATATTTATATATCAGTAGCTGCCCAACAATATCACCACCCAACTTGCAATCCAATTTTGAAACATGTCATTCCATATCTCACACATGAATGAGTATGGTAAGTACGTACGATTCAAATTTCTTAGTAAAAAAAGTCTTTATGGAGAACAAAATGAAGAAAATAAGATCGAGATGGTTCAAACATGTGAAGATGAAGTGCGTAGATGTACCAGTGAGGAGGTGTGAGAAGTTGGGCTATAGCAGATTTTAGAAAAGGTAAAAGTAGGCTGAATAAACACTAAAAGGGAGGTGATTAGATAGAACAGGGGCAAATTTAAGTATAAAAAATGAGTCACCGAAACCCGTGGTCATCAACAAAACTTGATAAATTATTTGTATAATTCTTAAAAGATATCAAATATTAAACAAAGGAACCAGGATTGCCCACCCAACTTGTAATCCAATATTGGTTCACATCATCTTATATCTCACACATCAATAATATTGAGCACACTGAAAATCTTATCTTAAAAAAATATTAAATAATATTAGATATGAGCAGGATCTAACGTCGTCCGAAAGAGTTATTTCACGATATATTTGGACAATTTTCATTTATAGGGACAAATTTATATGATAGCTTACAAAAATAACATTTAAATCAGTTGCGTGGTATATGCATGATAATTAAAAATTTCTTTATCCTTAATTAATAAGAAGTTTCAATTTTGAGTCACGTAAATAGTAAACTTTTTGGTACGTACGATTACTAACCTTCCTTAGTGCCTTATTTTATCGATATTCAAATTCAAATTTTTATATAGAAAGTTTAGCTCTAAGATAGCTTTAATATAACTATTTCAGTTAATACAAGTTCTTTTTACAGCAAGAAAATTCAATTTCTCTCTATTATAACATTTTCCTATCGAAAAATTTATTAAACCGCGTTCAAACAGATCTCAGCTTGTAACATGCATTTGACATAAACAATAAATATGAAAGAAATTAAAGTTCATAAAAAAAATATATGCATCGTCCATGCCTTCGTAATTACTAAAGATTATAATGCCCATAAAAGAATTAAAGATCCCAAGTTTGGAAAATACATATAAAAATGTTGTCAACATTATTTGACTAGCAACTTCAAATTAAAGATATCATTTCAAAATCAATTCTTATTTGCCAATCACACATTAAAGTCAACTGCATTTTATTAAATTATTCTTTGTTTATTTTTATTTTTATTTTTATTTTAAAGTAGGGGGAAAGAAGTTGGATGAACAAACAAACAAATTGTGCATGATTTCTTGTTGTAAATATTTATATATCAGTAGCTGCCCAACAATATCACCACCCAACTTGAAATCCAATTTTGAAACATGCATGTCACTCCATATCTCACACAAGAATAAGTGTAGTATATAAGTAGGTACGATTGAAATTTCTCCGTTCTTAATCAAAAAGTGGTCTCTATGGCGAACAAAATGAAGGAAATAAGGCTAATATGGTTCAAATATGTAAAAAAGGAGGTGCGCAGATGTATTAGTATGGAGGTGTGATTTTGGCCATAATAGATTTTAGGAAAGTTAGAGGTAGGCCGAAAAAGAGCTAAGGGGAGATGATTAGACATAACATGGCTCATCTACAACTTACTAAGGACATGAGAACCCTAGATATATAGGTTAAAGTACGAAGGTCGTGAATTAAAATAGAAGAATAGCATATAATCGAGCATTAATTATCCTACTTTAATGAGGAGAGGCAGGGGCTTGATCCTCTACTCATCTTCTCCTTAATTAGTAGTGTTCACACAGCATCTTATATATTATTCATATCTTATTACTGTTATTGTTTCATTTACTTTGTTTATCTTGTCATTTCAATTTGTTATCAATATTATTTTCCTTTAATCCTGCTTTGATAACTTCCTTCGAGTTGATGATCTATTGAATACAACTTTTCTATCTAAAAAATTAGGATAAGATATGCGTGTATTTTACCTTCCCAGTATGCAAGGAAATACAATATATAATCACTGGATAATCTATACACAATCAATGTGTATACTGTATATATACATTTATTATACATCGAATTGAGTATATACCCACGATAATTACAAACTATTACGTAAGGGATTGCCGCAATTCCCCCCTTAGGCTTCGATAGACAAGTCAAAGGTTTTTTCGACTGGCTAAAAATATTAAGATCACAAAAAATAAAATAAAAAATATTCATAGGCCCTTGGCAAAAAGGTCAATGTTTATACAATAGTTATAGTTTGGACTTGGAAAAAAATGGATAGGAAATTACTATTTTTGGTGAACTTAGGTGACCAAATATGTATATGCTTTAAAATATACTTCTTATCTGTTTGGAGTGGTAGCCAAGAATTTAAATCCACACGAAAATACACGTATTTATTTTCGTTATTATTTTAATTACTTGAATTCTTTACTCTTATCCATTTAACCCCATTATATAATTGATAGGGATGACTACATAGTTGGGAAAAAGAAAAAAAATAGTTGGGAGGAAAAGACGAAAGAAAAGAAGAAATGCTTACATGGAATTATTGAGCGACTAAGCGTTTATCTGACACGTAACATGTCATAATCCAATACAACAACAACAACAACAACAACAACAAAGAAGTTGTTTCTGACATGTTATAATCTAACATTCGAAATTTGAGATTTTGATACTCATTCGTGTTTATCATGCAATTCGAGTATTTTCAAGAACTTAGTGAAAAATCAACAAAAGAAAATAGGAGAATAAATGGTTTAAATTATATGCGTCTGACAATATATTTTTCTGAAAATGTTACAATACCTTATTTAACATGTACTTTTAACTCAATTGATACATCAATTTATTTTGTTCCCAATAAAACATGATTTGAAAATACATGGACTCAACACCAAAATACAAAATTGATCTTTTATTTTCCCTCTAATCAATCATCAACGACCTTTCGATTTTATTTAGTGTAAGAATTGAACATATTTTAAACTTTACCTTATATCTTATTCTCAATACAGAAAATAAAACACTTGATAAAAATATAATATTTACCTTACTAATCATGATTTTATTGGGTTGGGCCATAATCCTACCCACCCATTCCCAATCATGCCTTGTTGACCTATTGGGCCCTAGGCCTGAAATTCAGTAAGTTAACATGAGTGGCCCAACGGAATTCTATTGTAAAAATAGCCACTTCCACAGTATTATTTTTTAAATAATAGCCATTGCTATGGAGTACTAACTTCCATGGGTGAAATTCTATGATAATCTCCTAAGAATTTGATTTGTGGAATTTGGAAATGTATTAAAATGACTATTTTTAATTATAGGAGCTAAAAAGTGGTTATTTGCAGTGTAAACTTACATTATTTGCTATGTCAATCAAATACAATATTTCGGTTCACAACATAGATAAATTATTTATATTATAAATGTATAATTTCAAAAGTTTAATAAGTTCAGTGTAAAGAACTTTTTAGATTTTAAATAATGAATTTGTCTCGTCTCTCATATGTCATGAATTTCCCACATTTAATTTGATAAGTTTATTGGAAAAAATATTTCAATGCTTACTAAGACAAATATCCTAATTGGTTAGGTTGTATTTAGATTAAAATTTATGTCAGTTTTTTCCTTTATTTATTTCTTGTTTGATGTCTGATATTCGCTTTGGGTATCAACTAATCCTGATTTGTCCCATTTTAAGTTTATTAAGAAGAAAAACACTTTTTATCATGATATTTCTCATTCATAGGTCTCGAATATGTAACTTCTTGTTAAATAATGTGGAAAATCCTATTTATATTAAAGTAACTATTGGTGGTAATTCATTGAAGGAAGTGGACATTTGGGCCAATAAACAAACATGATTAGATTTACCTGTCAAAGTCAAGAATATGTTCTTTAAAATGTAGAAAATTATTGGGTTAGGTGTGATTATAACAAGCTTAATGAAGACAAAGACAATAGTTAGTACACTTTAATATAATTGACATATATAATGGTGACCCTTGAGAGGCACCAAAAGATGTTATATCTATATGTCCCAAGTTAAAAAAAAATATAGTACTATTTTTAAAAGTAGTGAATATGAATTCGTTTTTTGTGAAAGTTCTAATATATCACGAATCTAGATATTTTTTTGTTCATATCTAACGAGTAATTTACAGTTATTATTTTTTTATCTCGATCAATACTAACTTACATGCTTCTACATTTTAGAGTACTAAATTCAAAACAATTGATGAGCAATTGCTCGATTCATTACACATTTCTTCCCAATTTTGTAGAGCACGATTATACATAAAACAAAAAGCTTCAAAAAATGAAGAATAACTAAGTATGTTTGTGTGCTGCATAATTTTTTTTTATATCTAACACTATAATTTTTAGGTAAAGGGGTCAATTATATACCCCTTCAAATCAATTGCATATTACAAAATTTTATTTATGTACACCATATAATTTTTCGACATAATTTTTTCTAACATTTATATGTTACCTTGCCCATTTTGTTTCATCATGTGTCTATAATGCTAAACTT
>NW_026033644.1:0-982 GCF_019186545.1 Solanum stenotomum
AAATCTTGAAAAAACCGTTTAGAACCCTTAACCTAAAATAATTCTACAAAAACTTAAGCCCTAAACCTTAAACCCTAATAATTCTTATACTTAAGAAACCAAAATACCCTAAACCCTCTTAAACCTTAAATACTCTAGAAAAAAAAAAGAAACACCTTTTGGAACCCCTAAAAACCTTTTAAAATCCTAAACTAAAAATCCCTAAAACAAACCTTAAAAGCACTAAAAATATTCCTTAATCTAAAACACGAAGCCCTAAGAACCCCTAAACCATAAAAACAATAATGATCCTAAATAATCTTTAAAAATTCTAAATCGAAAAAACGTCTTACCCTAAAAAAATCCTAGAAAAACTTAAGATCTAAACCCTTAACCAAATACCTAACCCTTATTTTTCATGTTCAGATTATATCATTCTTCAATATGCTTTATTCAGTTATATCTATGTTCAGCTTTATCCTATCATGAATGTTTAGTACCTTTCAAGTACTGACACATACTCTACGATACATCATATCGTGGTGTAGGTCTGGTTGAAAACATTCAGATCACGTGGCATTCGATTCTCGATCTGTGTTCAACAATATCAATTGTGAGTCCTCGTTCTTCGAGGATGATTGACATATTTTATATAGAGTCTTTCATTTAATTTTCAGTTTTGCTAGAGTTAGTTGGGGACTTGTCCCAACATCTCTAGTTAGAGGCTTATTCAGACATAGTTTTTGCTACACCCTAAGGTGACTCCCTTGACGTAACACGGGATCTAGGATCACGAGTGACCCCAAGCTAACCTTGAGTTGGCATATCATAAGCATATTAGATCAACAACTTAAAAACCCCTTTAAAAGCCTAAACCTTAGAAATCTGAAACCCCTGAAAAACCCTAAATTATAAACCCTAAACTCTAAGAAACTCTAAACCCTAAAACTTAGGGAAAACTCTTAAACCCCAAGTCTTATGAAACCCCTAGAAACCCTAAATC
>NW_026033645.1:0-1685 GCF_019186545.1 Solanum stenotomum
ATAAATGTATGTAATGCTATTCAATATAAGTTTTGAGAGACAAAATTCTGAGATTTGTTATTGATTTAGTTGTGGAATTTATAGAGTTTAGTGCATAAATTTTAAGGTAAGTTTAATATTTTATTATTGAATTAGTATTATATAACTCGACTAAACAGGAAAAAATATAAAGAGTTAAGTCAAAGTCATAGTCAAATTAAAATAAAATTCAGAAATGTGGGNCAGAAATGTGGGATTTGTTATTGATGTAGTTGTGGAATTTATAGAGAGTTTAGTGTTTAAATTTTAAGGTAAGTTTAATATTTTATTATTGAATTAGTATTATATAACTCGACTAAACAGGAAAAAATATAATGAGTTATGTCAAAGTCATAGTCAAATTAAAATAAAATTCAGATGCATTGACCAAGTTTTATTTTTGTCATCACCATAGCAGCAAAAGTGACTTAAGAAAAACACCCCACCTTTTTTTTTGTTTAATAGAATAACACTAACCAAAACATATAATAAAAAAATTAATTTGTCAATAAACAAAAAAAAAACATTACTAATCTTATTTATTGATGATAGAATAACTAGCAACTAATTATCAAAAAAATCATTGATTATCATTTTCTACAGAAAGTCAAAAATTGTGGATTAAAAAATTTGACAATTTATTTTTACCATGTATATAATATTATTTAAATTTCTACCTTTATCGAAAGAGATAAAAATATAATGAGTTATTTAAAGAATATTTATTCTTCTATGATAATTTCTATAATTCATTATAACTAATTTTCTTGTCCCTAAACAATCCAAATAAACAACACAGGATAGTTAACTTTTGAACCTCCATGTTTATAGAATAACATTGATATATTATGAAAAAAAAAAAAGTGTCAAATAATTTTGTCGTTAATATTTAAAATTACTATTAATTTTATTTAGCCACAAATTAAGAAAAAATTATTATCAAGGGCGTTTCAATGGAAGATTAGCAATAATTTCGTAGCTAATTTTTTCTGTTAATAATTATCCATGATTAATTTATTCTTAATCCCTGATTTATCAATTGTTCATCAGATTTTATTTATGTTGTTCATCATATGATCGTCAAATTTTTTTAAGATTAAATGTGTTACAATTGAGCAAAACCCATGTCAACATTAAAAAAAGGTTGAATCCATCGGTAGCCCCCTAAAGTTGACATCAATTTTTCACTTAGACACTTCAACTAAGCTTTGTTCATTTTAGACACCTCATGTTGAGTCCCGCTGTGTCATTTTGACACTTTTTGCTGACTTGGCATATTGTGTGTGTTGCACCCATTTTAAGCGCGTGAGGTTTTTTTTTAAAAGAATATTCATCTTCTTCTTCACTTTTTAGCCCTACCACTTATTCCACCTTCCACCATGAAAAATCATGATAAAAAACCTTAGAAAATATGAAAAAATAAAATAAAAAAACTATCACACTAATTTTAAAAACGTTTATAAGAACAAAATTTCTAAAAATCATCACACTAATTTTGAAAAGATTTTTTAGTACAAGACACACATTTTTTTTCTTCAAAAAAGTAGAAGAAGAATGTCATATATGATTTTCAAAATCAAATTCACAACAAAAAAAGAAAAAAAAAACTAAAATCTAATGATTTTTTTTTTAAAAAAATTGGAAGAAGAACCAAAAAAGGGCTGTAG
>NW_026033646.1:0-1684 GCF_019186545.1 Solanum stenotomum
AGAAACTTTGTTGGTCGTAAAGAAGTTGGTTTTGCTCCTCCATCTCTGCAAAAAACTCCGGTCCCTACTCCTACACCCAATCCAGGTACTGGTGCACGTACGACTAGTGTCATGAGCCAAATTACAGAAAGGAACTTCGCAGGTCATAAAGAGACGGAAACTCGTCCTCCTCCTCTTCCTTCTTCCAGTAATATTACACAACATAAGGTCACAGATAAGCCAGTTGGCTTATTGGCTGCTCATTGAAGATATCTATCATTATTATAATATAAGCAACAGTACTGTTGTAAATTATAATTATTTTTATTTAATCTATTCCAATATCATTTTATTTATTTTAATTAAGTATAACGAGATGCTTATATATGGGCTTCGATAGATCAATATGTACTCTTTATGTTTCTCCTCTTAACTTTCCACATGAAGCAATGACTTCATTATATAGTCATGACTTTTCTATTTATAGATCGACATTGGACTTTACAATTATCTAATCTTAGTAATATAACTACTTCTAAGTTATTATGTCAATATTTAATTATTAATCCTACGTTAATTAGGCTCTACTATATATATGCGTTCGGTTTAATTTCAAAATGAATAAACATGTAAAAAGTATCTACAAACTTAAAGGCATAACTTAAGCAGTGGCTTCAAAATCGGATATTCATGCACTTCAAGCTAAGTAATCGGTCCTTAAGTTTAGACGATTAATATAACACACTTTCATTTTATGAATTTATTCTTCATTAAAAAAAAATAATCAAATTTTGAGTTGATCAGGCATAAGAAAATAGACATATAATTGTATTTGCTTATCATTTGTAATAATATTATTACTCACAACGATACATCTAAACAACATGAGGATTATAATAACACCATTTTTCCTTCTTCTTCTTCTTTCAAGGATCGAAACAAATGAAGCAGCAAACCCAGTTCGGTCTCCGGCACCCCATCCGGGAATCAGCCCCAGTCCACATCCAGGAAGTGGAGTTACTGAAAGGAATTTTGTTGGTCGTAAAAAAATTTCTTTTACTCCTCCTACTTATAAACATAATAATGTTCTTTTGGTTGCGCCCACGTCTATAAACGTCTAGAGACAACACGATATATATAAATAACTCATTTTTGTAACATTATTTAATTAAATCATATACTTTTTGAGAATAATTAATGTGTCTGCACATCATGAATATGTTCGTATTCTCGATAACAGGAACAATTTTGACTAATCGTCACTTTATTTTATGATATTTGGAACATATATATATATTTACATGATGAAACATATTTCTTGCTGCAAATTTTCAGATAT
The DNA here is from genome assembly GCF_019186545.1 of Solanum stenotomum. Classification (NCBI taxonomy): domain Eukaryota; kingdom Viridiplantae; phylum Streptophyta; class Magnoliopsida; order Solanales; family Solanaceae; genus Solanum; species Solanum stenotomum. The sequence goes on from NW_026033646.1 coordinate 1,319, forward strand.
TGCGAAACGAATATACCTTGCAGATGATATATATTTTATATATTAAAACTATTCAAAGTATAATCAATGCAAATTTAATTACAAGAAAGGCCTAATTATTCTCAAGAATTAATTTGTAAGGTTTCACTGTTTTATTTTGTGTCTTAATTTCATTAGATATTTACATTAAGAAATAGAAATGATTGAATTTTTTTATAGGATTTATTGATAATGAGTAAAAGTTGTCCTCTAAAACAAATTTGACTCCAAAAAGACTGATTTGCAACAAAAATTTCGATTAAAGAATGTTGTTGACCCAAAAAAAGTGTTAGGCTCTTTGTGATTTTTGCATGATCGCAATATTATAATTTGAATATGTTTTAAAAG
>NW_026033647.1:0-1079 GCF_019186545.1 Solanum stenotomum
GGTAGGACTAAAGAAATATTTGAAGTAAAAATTATATGTTTGTATGAATACTTTACCGGAAAAACCCGGAAATCCGAAAAACCCAAAAAAACCCGAGGTTGAAAAACTCGAGTTTAATTGGTTTGGTTTGGTTTAATGATTTAAAAGTCCAACACAAATGGTTTGATTTGATATTAGAAAAATCCGAACCAATCCGGTCATGTACACCCCTACTATCTCTTTTGCATCACTCTACGAAAATACTCGATAAGGTGTGATGTAGGAGTGACAGGCGGACTGATCCGATCAGATATGAACGGATTGAAAATAAATAAAATGAAAATAGAAAAAATATCTGATACGCTTATTTTTTACACGGATGAAAAATTGGTTATTCGACCCATAACTAACGGGTCGAATTGAATGATTACTTGTTTTTAAACCCATTTTGCAAGTCCTAGTGTGGTGTGGTCATAAAAAAATGCGATTAAATGCATTTACAAAGTAAAGAAATTTCATGGTTGGTGGATGTTAGTTTGCAAAAATGAAGCTAACTTTATCCAAAAATAAAATAAAAATGTCAGCACTTTGACTTGTGCATAAATACAAAATTTAGATCTGTTTTTTTTTTTTTTGAGTGTTTCTTTATATAAAATATTATCCTAAGCCAAATCTTATTTTTAATTTAAACGTATTATATTGGTATCAGAGCGAGAAGATTTTTGGAACACTATTTAGGATAATATATGAAAAGACACCCATTTGCTAACCAATTAAGATTATATTATTGGTATCTATATAGAGAATTACAGACTAAAGCTGACTGGCTAAAAATTAAAAAGGGTTTAAGTTTATATCTAGAAATATTAGAAACTAAAGACCTAACAGACAGACTTTGTAACCACGGGGGTTTATATTCTTCGAACCGACCAACCCTAGTCAACCCAGAGTTATTAAGTGCTTTAAGGTGGGAACTACATAGTATAGATAGTAATATCCAACTCGCAAATAGACGTATAGAAGTTCAAAGAAATCATATTAGTAATTTAAATTTTTTCTTAGGTTAAATAACACTCATTCTAGTTTAAGTATATGTCATC
>NW_026033648.1:0-759 GCF_019186545.1 Solanum stenotomum
TCATACCTAGTTAACCACTTAATTCATTAGAGTAGCATAATACCGAGTTGGACTAGGGTTTCAGTGTACCCATATAGTCCTAGAACTACGAGCCACGTAGGTGTAAGTCCCCTCTGTGGGCAACATCAGTTTAGTGATCACGCCAGCATGCGTCTATACCTATGGCAGGGTATATTGGGTCCTCTCGATGGGGCATATACATCGGACTCCACATTTAGCTCATGTGATTTTATGCCGGTTTTTAGTAGCTCCCACAGTTCAGTCAGACTCTATTGCATTGACCACATTTACAGTTCATTCAGTATTCAGTCAGCATGTTATAAATTGGTCATTGCATTCAGTTAGCTCGGTATTCAGTATCTATATCATGTTCAAATTTTTTTTATTGCTTTATTGCTTTGTTCAGTTATATGTTCTTTCAGCTTTACTCTATCCCGCCTGCTCAGTACCTTTCAAGTACTAACGCATACGTGCACTACATCTTCTCGTGATGTAGGTTCAGGTTCTCAGTATCCAGATCACGCTTAGATCAGTTCTCGATCTTCAGTTCAGCAGCATCAATGGTGAATCCTCATTCTTCGAGGACTAGTGACATCGCTTTTAGTCTTTAGTTTTAGTTTTGCTAGATCTAGTTGGGGCATGTCCCAACATTTCTAGTCAGTTTAGAGGCTTATTTCAGACATAGTTAGATTCAGCTTAGTGTTTTGAGTTTGATATTTCTTTTGTATTATACTCTCAGATGTGATATATTCAGTTATA
>NW_026033649.1:0-677 GCF_019186545.1 Solanum stenotomum
GTTAATTCTCTCATTTTGATAACAACAATAATTGCCTTTTGTTTACTGAATTCTTACAATTTGTTTTTACAAATCCCCCCCCCCCCCCCCCCNTTGTTTATGGAAGTAATTTGACTAAACAAATATAATTGTTGGTTAAAGTTAAGGCTAAACCATTTTCCTCATGGGATCGACCCCAACCTACAAGTTGGGTTCTTTACTTGGTAGCGATCGCTTATGCTTCTTTAGGGAGGTGTAATTTGGGCGTATCAGTCACCACATCCTTGAGTTTATTTTAGTGTCTCAAAGAAGATGTAAAACCACACTCTTAATTGAAATAAATATTTTTAATGCGGTTAAGTATTTGATCTAACATTAAAAGAAAATATTTATTCCTTATGACGAAAAATCAAGTAAATCTAAACTTCTAGGATTACAATATAAAATTTGGATAATTTTTAAATCTTTTTAATTTATTTACTCTTAAAGTTAATGTCCAAATTAAGCATGCACATATTGCATTTTATTATTAATTCAACAAAAACAATGACGAATTGCTAAAATAAATCTCTCTTTTTGTTTGATAAAATAAAAACGACAATAATTTTTTAGTCAAATAATACCTACTTTATCATTATTGGTATGTAAGTTAAGACGAAAACACCACCATGACCCGTTCATTTAAAGAAATAACGGCT
>NW_026033650.1:0-234 GCF_019186545.1 Solanum stenotomum
TTGAGAAAGAATAAGAAATTAAAGAGGAAGCACCATTTCAAGTGACGTATCGCGCGCCGCAATGGATACTATATTTCGAGAGACATATCGCGCGCCGTGATGATTACTATTATCGAGGGTCGTATCGTGCGCCACGATGGATGCATGGACAGATATGTCCCCCACGGGTCCCGGACTGAGAGACAACTGGTGTGTATCACTAGGTCAGACATGCATCACTATACTTGACATTGG
>NW_026033651.1:0-7130 GCF_019186545.1 Solanum stenotomum
GAAAGAAACAAAGTAGTATACCTGGTGCCATGTATCCAAGAGTGCCCAATGTCTCGGTATGTGCCATGGACTTACTTATGGCTAAAATTTTAGAGATGCCAAAATCACCAACATGAGCCACCATATCTTCATCCAAAAGAACGTTGGCTGGCTTTAAGTCGCAATGAACTATTGGAGTGACATGACCATGATGTAGATAATCAATTGCCATTGCCATGTCAAGCATTATGGTGACTCTTTGATGAAGATTCAAGTGGCAATCTTCTCTGTACAACCAATTCTCAAGACTCCCGTTGGGCAAATATCGCAGAACAAAGGCTCTTATATAGTCACTACAACAAACAGTAATCACTGGAACAAGATTTCTGTGTCTAACATTTCTCATCACTTCGCATTCAGTATCAAACCTCTTGCATACTTGCTCATTTTCCAAATCCAGGACCTTAATGGCCACTGCAGTTCCACCAAACAATGCGCCTTTGTACACAGAGCCAGAGCTTCCCTCACCAATTAAATTGGATTCATCAAAATTATTTGTTGCTCTTTGAATCTCGTGATAAGAAACTAATTGATGAGTCCCAATCTCTGGTACCTTCTCCACATCTTTGGACTTTCCTTTCTTTTGTCGTTTCATTATCCAAATTGAAACGAACAAGAATATCAGAAAGGATGAAATAACCACTGGAGTAGCAACTTGTAGCACAACCTCCTTAAGCTTTGATCGTTTTCTAGGATTATTGTTAGCACAAGTAGGAATCTCCAATATGTGCATTCCACATAGACCTCTATTCCTAAGATATGATTGTATAGTGGAATTTGCAAACACACCACCACTGGGTATTTCGCCTTCTAAATCATTAAATGAAACATTGAAGTCTTTAAGGTACAAGAGTTTTTCCAAGGACTTAGGAATAGTACCTGACAAGGCATTTAAAGACAAATCCAAGAATTCCATGCTTATTAAGTTGGCAAAGGATAAAGGAATTGGGCCTAAAAATGAATTGTTCGACAGATAAAGGAACCTCAAGTTTTGGAGGTTGCCAAATGTGCTGGGTAGCATGCCTGAAAAGTGGTTACTGGAAAGATCTAGAGCTAAAATGGCTTTCAGTTCTCCACTATCTGATGGAACTTCTCCCTCTATAGAGTTTAGTGACGCGTTTAGAAAGAGAAGACCACTCATTTTCCAAAGGCTCAAAGGAAAGGTTGAAGATAATTTGTTAGAACTCAAAGAAATCAACTGTAGCTTGCTAAGATTTCCTAAACATTCTGGAATTAATCCAGAGAGCTCATTAAGATCAAGAGTTAATTTAACCAAATTAGATAAATGGCATACAGCCTCTGGAATCCCTGTAATTTATTGTTATCTAGAAATAGCCCTTGGAGTTGTTTAAGTTTACCAATCTCAGAAGGAATATTTCCTGCCAAGTTGTTATCTTGAAAGACTAGGGTGATTGGACCGCTCATGTTGCCTATACTTGTGGGGATGAGTCCATTGATGAGTGCATCTCCTATTTCAATGTTTTGTATAGTAGATGAAAGATTCCCAATTGAATTGGGCAGAATACCATTCAACGGATTGTAACCCACTGATAGATATTTCAGCATCCCACATTTCGCCAAAGAATTGAAGAATAACAACTCACGCTCTCTTGGTTCATTGGTAAGTTGATTAGTATGTAGGAGCAGTATACGCAGCTCACGAAGATTTCCCAAATCAGTGGGAATAGTTCCCGTGAGAAAGTTGTTTTCTAGCGTCAACAACTCAAGTTTGGAAGCATTTGTTATGAGCAATGGAATTTCCCCTTCGAGCTGATTGTCTCCCAAGTGAAGTTCTACAAGGTTCGAAAGATGAAGACCTGTAGTGGCTGGAATTCTCCCCGAGAGGCTGTTGATACTTAAGTCAATCATTTCCAAAGAAGATATGTTGAAAATAGCTTCTGTAATTAGACCAATAAGATTAGAATTATTGGCAAAGGTTAATTCCCTCAAATTTGATAGCTTCCCTAATTCTTGAGGAATTTGCCCCTCCATTCTACTGCTTTCACAATAAAGGTATTGCAGAGTGGAAATATTTCCCAATGAAGTGGGAATAGTCCCACTTATTGCATTTTCACCAATGTAGAATATCTCGAGCTTTGCTAAGCAACTAATATTTTGGGGTATTTCTCCAGTTATGGTGTTGTAAAATATGGCCAAAACTTTGAGCTCTGTGAGTTGGCATATGTTGGAAGGGATGCAACCAGAAATTTGGTTGTGAAATATACTTAAAAAGCTCAGATTGGAGACAATATTTCCTTCAAGCAAGAGAGGGCCAGAGAGGCTATTGAGTCCCAGGGATAAAGAAAGTAGCGACGAGATATTAAACAGTGTTGCAGGAATGGAACCTGTTAATTGATTATCGAACAAGAACAACTCTGTAAGTTGGCTAAGATTACCGATCTCCACTGGAATGTTACCATTGATTCTATTCCCAGACAAATCGAAGTTCATCAATTTTGTGGCATTTCCAACATAAGGAGGGATTATACCTGTGAGGCTATTGTNATTATCGAACAAGAACAACTCTGTAAGTTGGCTAAGATTACCGATCTCCACTGGAATGTTACCATTGATTCTATTCCCAGACAAATCGAAGTTCATCAATCTTGTGGCATTTCCAACATAAGGAGGGATTATACCTGTGAGGCTATTGTTCCTGAGATTTAAGACCCTAAGTTTGGGTACATACCACGGATCTTTCCACATTTCACCACCGAGTTCATTGAAAGCCAATGAAATTACTTGAACTCTCTGGTTTTGAAATAGACTTGTTGGTATACTTCCGTTGAGCTGATTGTTTTGAATATCAATGATTCGTAAGCGAGGCAAGTGGCCAAGTCCATAAGGGATGTCACCATGGAAGCTGTTGTTCTCGAGATTGAGCTCTCTGAGAAAAGTCAAATTGGCCAAAGACGGGGAAATTGTGCCTTGAAGCTGCAAATTAGGAAGAGCCAAGGCCACAACCCTTTGTCTTTTTGGAGTGCAAGTGACACCAAACCAAGAGCAAAAAGAAGTATTTTTGGTCCAATTATTGGCCAAAAAACGATTGGGACTTGTAATAAGATTTTGGAAAGCTAGTAGAGCTTGTTGGTCAGTCTCATTTGAGGAAGCAATTGATATAGAAAATTGAAGTAGAAAGAGAAGAATCAATAGGGAAATGTGTTTCTCCATATATGACTAGACAAATGATTTGTGTGTGTGGTATTTCCAATGATCATATATAGTTACTACCAAAACAATTAAAATTTTGAAAAGTATTGACTATAATTTCCAAAATGTGAAAACAGATTGGTACGGAGGAGGAAAATAAGTAGCAAACAGATTAATGTGAAGATGATTAAAAGGAGGACAATAAGTAGCAAAAAAAAAAAAAACGAAAAAAGAATCTGTCCATTTTTCTTATTGATAGACACTAGTCGGGTTGTGTTTCACAAAACGAAATAAAAGTCATGATAGAAAGTAGAAATGTTGCTATCAATTTTCTATATTATAAGGCTGTGTTACACAACACATTCACTAATTAGCACAAAATGGAAGAAATTTTAAGGTTTTCTCTCGAAGAAAATAAAACGTGACACACACTAGATATGTTTACATTTTTGTAAATTTGTATATATGTGAGCATCTCATCCAAATAAATTGTGTCTTTGCAAAATGGAACCCCCAACAGTAACACTAGTATAAATGTGGTACTTATACGGAATAGTGAAGTTATGACACTTAATGTATAGATGTTTGTTATGTATTGTTTCATAATGTATCGTATTGTATTATATTGTATCGTAATGTATTGTTTTAATGAATACACGGTCTAGATAGATTTTATCGTTCTTTGTCATTACATAATGTGACACATCCATAATCTAAATGATAAGCCTAAAAGAAATTGTAGGGTACGAGATAGAGCTACTATGTATGAAAAGATAGGGTAGATCGATGATAAAATAGAATTATTAAATGAAAAGTAAGGAGAAAAATGAGAAGAAAATATAAGGTAATGGTGTGATTAGACCAAATCGATCGTTACACAAAATAGGTCTTTTCGTCGTTGCCACTTTTTTTTTTTTTTTGAAATAGAAAAAAAAATCAAAACACTCATGATATTTAAACTATGAATACAATAAAATACAACAGGCAACAACACAAGGTGTAATTAATTGTCCTATACATGTCATTCAATTTCTTTCTTTCTCTTTTATTTATGGATGGGATGAATCATGGGTGACGGTAAATATTTATTTGCAGTAAATGTTTATATCAATATATGTAAATTAACTGTAAACAAATGGTAATTTAATGAAATAAAAATGTATGTTAGTTAATTATATTAGTAGGTCCTCCAACATTTATGCCCATTTTCCAAAAAATAGAAAAGTTATCACACTTGTATTGAACAACAAAATATTACTTAAAACTAGCTGTCATTAAATCAGGTCCTGAAGCTGTCTCAAGTACAAGAGACTTCCCATCAAACTTCTATAAGACGAAGCATCACACTTTTCGGTTCCATCTTCCTTAGAAAATATGGTATTCAAAACCAATGGTGTAGGAACTGTATTGTTTTGAATGTAAATAGTGAAGTAGAGATAAACAGAAAGTAAAATAGTGCAGCTAAACACTTTCGTAATATTTATTAATTTTATTCAAGCATTCAAAACATATTAAAGACTATTCAAATCTGAAATCACAAAATGAGGGAAATGCAACACTCTGAAGTACAAACAGTACATGTCCACATGTAGAATAAACGACAACTATATTCAACAAAACAGTAATCAAAAAGCAACATGTTAACTTGCAACTCAGAAAAAACATCACTGGAAGAGATTTCTATGTTTCCAGAAATGTGTGTTGATTTTGTTAAGCTTTTTAACTACTTCTTTCATGGTTATTCTTGATTCTGGCATTTCCTTTGTGCAGTCTAAACCCAATTCTATCATGGAGGCTATGTAGATTTCACTTTTACTAGTGATTTGTTCTTCCTCACAAAAAAGATTGGCATCCACAACGTCCATCATACTCCCTGAAAATGATTGTGTGATCCATTTTCTCAAGTCAAGATTTTCATTGCATATCTCTTCATCCGTTGGCCTTCTTTTGGTCAAAACCTCCATCAACATTATGCCATAGCTATAAACATCACCACTAGCAGACACTATTCCCTCCGAGCCATATTCTTAGAAAAGAATTGAAAAAAAGTTACTCAACTGAAATACAACAATAATTATGCACAAATAAAGACTTGCTTTTTTTACTTCGAGAATCTGGAGAGGCTTAATTATGATAAGAGAAAATCAAAGAGAGTGGATATTTTGTACCTGGTGCAATGTAACCAAGAGTGCCCAATGTCTCAGTATGTGCCATGGACTTTCTTACAGCTAAAATCTTAGAGATTCCAAAATCACCAACATGAGCCACCATATCTTCATCCAAAAGAACGTTGGCTGGCTTTAGGTCGCAATGAACTATAGGAGTGTTATGACCATGGTGCAGATATTCGATTGCCACAGCCACATCAAGCATTATGGAGACTCTTTGAAGGAGGTTCAAGTGGGATTCTTCTCTGTACAACCAATTCTCAAGACTTCCATTGGGCATAAATTGCAGAACAAAGGCTCTTATACAGTCACTAGAACATGTAGTAATCACTGAAACAAGATTTCTGTGTCTAACATTTCTCATCACTTCGCATTCAGTATCAAACCTCTTGCATACTTGCTCATCTTCCAAATCCAGAACCTTAATGGCCACTACAGTTCCACCAAACAATGTGCCTTTGTACACAGAGCCAGAGCTTCCCTCACCAATTAAATTGGATTCATCAAAATTATTTGTTGCTTGTTGAATCTCGTGATAAGAAACTAATTGATGAGTTTTGATCTCCAGTACCTTCTCTACATCTTTGGACCTCCCTTTCTTCTGTCGTTTCATCATCCAAATTGAAACCAACAAGAATATCAGAAAGGATGAAATAACCACCGGAGTAACAATTTTTAGCACAACCTCCTTAAGCTTTGATTGTTTTTCGAGATTAGTGACAACACAAGCAGGAATCTCCAATATGTGCACTCCACAAAGTCCTTTGTTCCGGAGAAATGATTGCAAAGTGAAATTTTCAAACACACCACCACTCGGTATTACACCTTCTAAATCATTAAATGAAACATTAATGCTTTTAAGGTATGAGAGTTTTTCCAAAGACTTGGGAATAGTACCTGACAACGCATTTAAAGACAAATTCAAGTCTTCTAAGCTTATCAAGTTGGCAAAGGATAATGGAATTTGGCCAAAAAATGAATTGTTGGACAGGTCAAGATACTGCAGGTTTTGGAGTTCCCCCAATCTGGTTGGTATCATTCCTGAAAAGTTGTTACTGGAAAGATCTAGAGCTACAATGGCTTTCAGTTCTCCAATATCTGATGGAACTTCCCCCTCTATAGAATTTCGTGACACACTTAGATAGAGAAGACCACTCATCTTCCAAAGACTCAACGGAAATTTTGATGAAAATTTATTAGAACCCAAAATAAGCTTTTGTAGCATGCTAAGATTTCCTAAGAATTCTGGAATTAATCCAGAGAGCTCATTATCATTCAGAAATAATTTAACCAAATTAGATAAATGGCATACCGCCTCTGGAAAATGTCCCTGCAATTTATTGTTAGTTAGATACAGCCCCTGGAGTTGTTTAAGCTTACCAATCTCAGGAGGAATACTCCCTGTCAAGTTGTTTCCTTGAAAGTCTAGGGTCATTAGACCGCTCATGTTGCTTATACCTGTGGGGATGAGGCCGTTGATGTTTGCATGTCCTATATGAAAGTTTTGAATAGTAGATGAAAGATTCCCAATAGAATTTGGCAGAACGCCATTCAACAGATTGAAACCCACTTGTAGATACTTCAACATCTTACAGTCCGCCAATGAATTGAAGAATAACAACTCACGCACTCTTGGTTCATTGGTTAGTTGATTATGATGTAGGAAGAGTGATCGCAGCTCATGAAGATTTCCCAAATTAGTAGGAATAGTTCCTGACAGAAAGTTATCAGTTAGCGACAGTATCTCAAGCTTGGAAGCATTTGTTATGAACA
>NW_026033652.1:0-494 GCF_019186545.1 Solanum stenotomum
CCTCATCATCTTCGTCAAACATTTCACTACCCAAGTCACTATCATAAGTTGCAGTTAGACTATGTCTTGAAACTTCAGCTTCTGGCTCATGGCTTATTTCCAATACCTTGGTGTTAATGGTCAAGATCTTTTTGGAGTTATCAATTGCCTATTCCATAGATGGATTTGCCTTACTTAAAGGCACAAATATGGGTGCTTGAGGACTTAACTTACTCCTTGTAGGTGCAACTCCTCTTCGTCAACTAAATCTGCCCATCTAGAATCACTCGTTTCCTTCACCAAACTCTTGTCATTCCTTTTGGAATGTGATTTGATCATTGGGCTTTCTTTATTCAACATTGTGGCATATCACTCTTTGATTATTCGAGTAGTTTCTGAATTAGAAACTTGAAGAATTGGAGTGGACAAAACATGGAGCTCTTGATCACAATTGATCATTAGGGCATCAAAGATGTTAGAGCACACTATCTTCCTTGATACTTTATCTTCACAAT
>NW_026033653.1:0-580 GCF_019186545.1 Solanum stenotomum
TATTTAAATAGTAAAATTAGTTTTGTAAAGAAATTGTTCTTTATGATCTTGTTTTATTAAAAGATAAGTTATTGAGTTATGTGGCATATACGTATTGATTGGATTATCATTATTGGTTACTTTTGTACTTCTTTATTTTTCTTTATCTAAACATTTACTTGTTGAGTTATTAATATTATTTGTACTAACAAAGTTTGTTTTGTGGTTATTTTAAAATGGTTAGTAAATTATGTTAAATCTTCGTAACAATATTGACAAGGAATGTTAAAAGGTTTTAATTCATTTTAACTTGGGACTTTTACATGATTCCAACATGTTGTTCTAATTAATTAGTTTTGTTCATTATAACTCAATTTTAAGTCAAATTCAGATTATATTTATGGTATTCAATATTTATTTTTTTTGGTAATGCATTTGGTTTATTAAGACATTGATTGAGGGTAAGACGGTGAATTCAAGTTTCACCGCACCGAGTGGGTAAGACATCGAGTAAAGTCTCGGTGCTCCATGATAATAAGAAGTTGGGTTCAAGTCCCATTGATTTATGACCACAGGCGTCTTTATATGGGTAAGACATTGG
>NW_026033654.1:0-580 GCF_019186545.1 Solanum stenotomum
AATCACTTCTCCGGAGCTTTTCCTTTCCAAACGTCCTCGAAACGTTGCCCCGCTATCAAAAATAGAGTCACAACGTTAATACGGTCGTTTAGACACCAAAATCATAACAAACGGAGACGGGTCAATTTTGGAGTCAAAACGGGAATCGTGGGACCCGCGTGGGAAATTCCGAAATTAACCCCAAAAGTGGGTCCTAACCAGTTCCCCCAGCTCATTTCCCATAATGGGACACAATTCGGGGCTCGGGAACAACACAATATCAACAAGCAACTAAAACCCAAATTTTCTCAAAAAATTAGAAATGGGACAGCAACTAATTCAGCGTATTTAAAAAAAACGGGCGATCTACAGTAAAATCTAACAACACCACAATGTTCTCCTCGAAAAACCACTCAAGATAGCCTCAAAAATCACCAAAATCGGATCTAAAATGGCTAAGAAAACAAGTCTCAAAAATTCCCAAAATCAAGTTCACAAAAAGAGGTCTGGCAGCAGGTGTTTTTCGAAAATTACCTCAAACGGGGACTCCAAATCACTATCCGAGCTCACCAGCACGTTGTCCTCGAAAAATCTCACAACT
>NW_026033655.1:0-866 GCF_019186545.1 Solanum stenotomum
TTCTCCAAATCTTCTTTATTTGCCATCAAATTTTCCAACTCAGATAAAGTTGGTTTTGTGGCCCACCCTCGTGTGGCTGTAATTATGCCTTTGTACTCTAGCCTTAGACCATGAACAATAATTCTTCTCATTCTTGTCTCCGTGATAGCATTCTCAGGATCTAATTTTGATATTTTATTAGATAAAGATTTTACCTTTGAGAAGTATTGGCTGATTGTCATATTCCGTTGAGAGATCGATAAAAGCTCATTTTCATGCCTTTGTAATCTCGCATCATTCTTCTTTGTAAAAATCGTTGCCAAGGTGTTCTTTGGGTGTCTTGGCATTCTTAATTCGTTGTAAGAACTCAGCCTCAATGGTTATCGAGAGAACAAACATGGTCTTTCCAGTTTTGACCTTCCACCTTTTTGCTGCTTCAGCATCTGTTGGTAGTATGGTGTCTGATCCACCGATGCTATCCCGTAATTCCTGGCCGAGAAAGTAATATTGCATTCTCGTGCTCCGTGATCCGTAGTTGCTTGCATTGAGTTTCTCAACACTATTGAGAGTGCTCGCGACTTGTAGCCTCCAATAATAGCTTGTAAGATCTTCTTTGAGTTACTCACTCTCATCCACCAGACTATGACACCAATTGTTGAATATTTTTGGTGGGAGACGACTATCGATTTCTCACAACTTGAATTTTATTATATCAAATAAGGACCCGCTTCGGTCTTATAATCTTGATCACTCTTGTTGCTTGCTTCAACAACACTCTCTACTTGAGCACACACTTGTTTGCTCTCTTACTTTCTTACTTACTTGCTTTGTTACTTGGTTAGTTTCTTGCTTGGTTGAATATTGTTGTTCATCTTGTATTCCTAAGA
>NW_026033656.1:0-320 GCF_019186545.1 Solanum stenotomum
ATAATCTGAACATGAAAAATAAGGGTTATGTATTTGGTTAAGGGTTTAGAGCTTAAGTTTTTCTAGGATTTTTTTAGGGTAAGACGTTTTTTCGATTTAGGATTTTTAAAGATTATTTAGGATCATTATTGTTTTTATGGTTTAGGGGTTCTTAGGGCTTCGTGTTTTAGATTAAGGAATATTTTTAGGGCTTTTAAGGTTTGTTTTAGGGATTTTTAGTTTAGGATTTTAAAAGGTTTTTAAGGTTTTTAGGGGTTCCAAAAGGTGTTTCTTTTTTTTTTCTAGAGTATTCAAGGTTTAAGAGGGTTTAGGGTATTTTG
>NW_026033657.1:0-695 GCF_019186545.1 Solanum stenotomum
ATTAAGTGGTGTTGTTGGTTAGTTTCACTATTACATCTCTTAGTTGTTTGAATTTAATTGTGTCTATCTCTTTTATCTAGCTTTTTCTATTTCTATTTTATTTTTATCTTCTTGTTTCACATCACCTTTTCTCTTATCTGACTTCAGCTGTGGACATGGAGTTTAAGAAAAAAAGTGTTTTGAAACTTATAATTTACTTTATGTGATTTATTATTTATTTTATTACTAAAGAGTAAAGTGAAAAGTTTGAAGTTAAATTAAAACACGAGAGCTTCAACAAATAATTAAATAGCAATTTTCAAATTTTGATTCTAGAAAAGACTATTGAAGGAGCAATACCTACAATATTTAATAAATTTCTGGGTCATAATAGAAAAAATTGCTACGCTAACGTCTTTTTTTGAATTCTGTATCAGTTCTAATGGATTTTATGTTTCATTTGAATAGTAATTTTTTTAATTTGATATATACTCCGTTCTAGTTGACATGTTGCGTTTTTTGAAAATTAATTTGACTAATTTCAAAGTTAAATTAGATTACATTAATTCAATATTTTAAACAAAAAATTTAGATATTAAAAAACTCTACAAAAAGTACTATAAATTACAATTTTTTACATATTAATATGATAAAAAAAATACACAATAAAATGTTAATCAAAGTTCTTATGATTTGACTCTCTAAAAAAAACTATG
>NW_026033658.1:0-695 GCF_019186545.1 Solanum stenotomum
ATAATACATATATTGGACCCTAAACTTGACTATCCGACAGTTCAGACTTATGAACCATAAATCGACATGCTTTACTATTTGTATCATATCCAATGAACATACAATCCAAAGTCTTAGGTCCTATTTTGACCCGTTTGGGAATAGTTTCCTCATTTTCATTTCTCATATGAAATAGACTGTATTGGAAATTGTTTGATCACTATCTTTCAAGAGTTATTGCTTGTATAAACTTTAAGGGACGACAAACAATTCTCTATCAGGATACAACAAAGCCTGGACAAACACAACTTTCTGTTGCTCCCTTTCTTAACAAACAAAAGTTTTTTTTTTTAATTTGTTACTCTCTTTACTAACAAACAAAACTTTTTGTTTCTCTCTTTCTGAACATACAATTTTTTTTTTGTTGTTCTCTTTTGCTATAATGATAGCACCACCCACAAATTTTGTGGTAAACCTGAACTTATAAATAGGACATTCAACATTTCCTTCAAAGTTCGATTTTTTCCTGTCAACAATTTCATTAGATTGAGGTGAGAATGTGCAGTAATTTGATGGATGATTCCATTTTCCAAATATATTTCTGCAAAAGAAGATTCATATTCTCCACATCTACCACTTCTAATCGTGACAATCTTTTTTATCCAATTGATTTTCAACTTCAGTTTTATATTGCCAATGTGTAAGCATGGGAAAAA
>NW_026033659.1:0-219 GCF_019186545.1 Solanum stenotomum
TCTATGAACACGCTTTGACTATAATTAAGAAGCATTTTAAGTTGTAGCAAGGATTATACCTAAAATAAATAATGTAAGATTTTTGTTAGCATTTTTGTTTACTTGTAGTAGCGAATGTGATTCTCTCGCTTGCATCTCTCATCTCTTGCTCCCCTTTCTTCCTTTCTCACTCCCCTCTCTTCCTATGTTAGGAAACCTTTATGAAATCCTCCGTAGGGA
>NW_026033660.1:0-715 GCF_019186545.1 Solanum stenotomum
CTATGAATCAAATGTGATGTTATGTAGTGCATGTTTGTATGATGATTCTACCCTAGGTTATGTATAATTTCTATGAAATTAGGGTTGAGTCTTTGAATGAAGCCTTGAAGGCTCTGAAGGGAATATGTCAATTGCTTATATTGATGTTGATTATGTATTACTTCATGAATTACCTTGTATTATGTATTGGTCATCAACTGATTGGTGATTGAAGTATGAATGTCCTAGGACGGGAGAGAAGGTATAAAGGTTGGTTCTTCTTTGAACTCAAGTATGAAAGATGAACTACTTAGATTGTAATGATGATATACCTAATGTGTTGTTGTGGTGTTGATGACCCAGTTTCATCATCCTTAACCCTCTACACTTGAATTAGCTATGAGGTATGTATGTATATTATGGTATGATTGCTATATGATTGAAAGATAGTTCTCATGATTGTAGTGTAATGTAAAGTGAAAGGTTTACTCACTTGCTAAGTGTCTCTAAAGTGAAAGAATTGTTACTCACTTATGAACACATATGAGCTATTATGGTAAGATGTTTTCATAAGAGTCTAGTAAAGACTAATGTGAAGTTATGTGATGACTAAAGATGATTACAAAACGAAATTAGATGCTTAGCACCGAAAGGGCATGTAAATGAGATGGGGATCTCATGTTTAGTAAGTCCGGCTCCCCACATGTGTTTCCTCACGTTTAGCAAGTCCGGATTA
>NW_026033661.1:0-652 GCF_019186545.1 Solanum stenotomum
CATCCATAATATTGGGTAATGTCACTTCGGTGGCTTTTCTCATTACCTTACTTGGTGTGGTTGTGATAGCTTTCTTTTCGGCCTTTATGACTTCACGCCTGTATATCAAAAGAGGTGAGTTAATTGTAGCACATAATTGAGGAAAGGTTTGTGGGTTTAAAATTTAACTTGATAGGCATGGTTATATATAGTTCTCCATATAAACAAATTGTGGCTATGTTGTTAAATTCTTGTTTGAACATAAGTTGTGGAAGTAACTTGAATAAAAATTGTCGAGCATATTAGTTAATGAGGTTTTGTACCATGCGCGAAGATCTAGTGCTTTTTGAAAGATTGGATTGATCAACACACTGCTCACGGGTAGAGTTGATATCCCAAAAATCCCTACATTGGAATCAACATATTTAATCGAGAAATTAGCAAATATACTTGAAATTTGTACAATCAGCAAATATGAGAGGTTTTCTATACCTTTATAGATTGAGACTCGCACGTCACATAAGCCTAGAATAGGTTGGTCATCTTTAAGCTTTTCAAGAAAGGCGCCGTCGTTTAGTGCAAAATCTCCCCACAGAGTAACAGTCGTACAGTCCATGCTGGATTATGAATTAGATAAGTACTGTTAGTGCACTGGCAGATTATTATGGACAGT
>NW_026033662.1:0-1209 GCF_019186545.1 Solanum stenotomum
TCAATATAAGACAATTTAAAACAAGTGTTATATAAAACATGACTGTTTAAAACATGCTATAAACTCTGTGTGTATACAAGGATACAATAAGCTTGAGATGTACATAGAAATACAATTGAACTGATGAATATAAAATACAATAATTTCTGTGTATAAAAATACAATAACTGTTGTGGGAGTTTCTCTAACCGACAACCATCACATAAGAGCTATAGTGATAATACAGCGATCGACCTCACGCTGCCAGAGCATCTTATACCCGGCCAAAGGTATAAGACCTGAACTGCCTAATGGATCCACTAGTCTAATATGAAAAGGATTCATCTAAAGAGTATGATCCTTTTCTACCCATAGTGGCTAACATGGTTCTATGTGGGCTGTGGGTTCTTTGAACGCTCCCCCAATTCGGTGCTCGATACTACTCCCAAAAATGTACTGGCTCTTATGTTTTTAAAACATATGTCTTCCTGCTAATTGAGATAATTACTCAAAAAAAACTATCCCGAAGGCTCTTTGGAAATCTTAGTTTCCAACCTTGTTTAAATGTTAAGACATTTCTTTAAAACTTCTTTGGGAATACATAGTTCCCTAATAACTTTGAGAAATGAACTCAACTTTAAACACTTTACTTTACTTGTACTCTTGGCTTGATGTGAAACTCTTAACTTTTGACTTGACTTGAAACTCAATACTTTTGACTTGACTTGAAACTCGAGTCTTAAAAAAATGAAGCTAAAACATTCACTAAAGACTCTTGAACAACTTTGAAAACTTGCTTTGACTTACTTCACTTCTAAGCTTAACTCTTAACATCACTTGACTTCTAACTTTACTTGACTTGGAACTAACTCTCCTCGAATTGGATTATAAATTCAAGGGTAATGATTTGTGTTTAGAAGGACCCCAGGATGATTAGGAATAATTTAGGACAGCTAAACTTAAGAAGAATTTCGAAATTAAATTCTGAAAACAGATCAGATTTTGTTCACAGAGGGAACACAGCTGCAACGCAGACTTGTTTCCTGAAAGCAGCCTGACTTTTCTCCTTCATGTTGCCAACTCTAAACCCTCTTAACTTCAAAGGTTCTTTTCCCAAACACTTGGGGTCATAAACCCACCCCTCAACATACAGTGGATTCCACTCAAAAACACAACCAAATCCTGTCCCAAATCAGCAACAACTTCAACAACACAACCAACAACTTCAAC
>NW_026033663.1:0-312 GCF_019186545.1 Solanum stenotomum
TTTTTTTTTTTTTTTAATCTGAGTCATTCTTTTAAAAAAAAAAAAAACTTATATAGATTTAATCCCTCAGCCTATCTATATATTACTCTTCCAAACCCTGCTATGTTAGCTGAATTGTAGGAATTAATAATGTTTCCAGGATGTGGTGATGATAACAATTGAATTAATTGAAATGGAAAATTTATAAGCGGCTACCAATGTTGAAATCCCAACAGACTAATTAATTTATAGTTACAGTTAACTAACTGAATGTTGATGTTAACTAACTAATTTTCTGAACTAGGTCTTGCTTTAATATGTGTAACATTACTT
>NW_026033664.1:0-610 GCF_019186545.1 Solanum stenotomum
TGTTCGCATCCAAGTCGTTATTCCTTAATCAGGAGAGGCGTAAAGAGATAGTTCTGTCACGTCTCTATGTCGACCAAGGTTATTTGTCTAATAGAAAGCGTTCTCCTCCAGCCGTTGAAGTTTGTATATCAAAAACGGACGATCTCTTCCTCATATTCATATGTGTGTTTGGTGATTTGTGTCTTGGGTCGTCGATTTCTCGAAGGAGACTTTGAATGTGGGCTCTGGAGGTGCCTGTGTTACTAGGGTGTCTCCCCTGTACTTCTCTTTAGTAAGATTTCGCACGGACGCCTTGATTCCTTATTCAGATTCTGAACTGTTATTAAGAGGTCGTATCTTTCGTTTTCTTGAGGCTGTAAGGGGGGTCGTCCCCTTTCATTTTAAACTTCGTGAGTAAGTAAGTCGTGGCGCGCTCCTTACCCACCCTGGGATCAAAATCTTCTTAACAGTCTCGAACTCCGAGTGCTTTCCAAGGTTAGGGTTGGTGGGGCCTTATACCCGAATTAATGGAATTCATTCAATGCGTAGAAATATCGGGGTCGAAATTGGTATGGTACCTAGAAATATCATAGGAGAAGAGAACATTACTTCCGAGCTCTGCTCTGTCTTT
>NW_026033665.1:0-671 GCF_019186545.1 Solanum stenotomum
CCCTAATACCCTCCTTGGACACCACGTGGCCCAAGAAGGCTACAGACTCAAGCCAAAACTCGCACTTTGAGAACTTGGCATAAAGCCGCTGATCTCTCAAAGTCTGGAGCACTATCCTCAAATGTTGCTCATGCTCACTCCGGCTCCGAGTATACCAGTATGTCATCAATGAAGACAATGACAAATAAATCAAGGTATGGCCTGAACACACGTGTCATCAAGTCCATGAACGCGGCAGGGGCATTAGTCAACCCAAACGACATCACCAAGAACTCATAATGGCCATAACGAGTCCTAAATGCGGTCTTAGGGACGTCCGCTGCCCTAATCCTCAACTGGTGGTAGCCGGATCTTAAATCAATCTTAGAAAATACCACGGCACCCTGAAGCTGATCAAACAAATCATCAATACGAGGCATGGGGTAACGGTTCTTCACCGTCACCTTGTTCAGCTGCCTGTAGTCAATACACAATCACATAGTACTGTCCTTCTTCTTCACGAAGAGGACTGGGGCACCCCAAGGCGATACACTAGGCCTAATGAATCCCTTACCCAAGAGATCCTGAAGCTGAACACTGAGCTCCTTGAGCTCTGCAGGAGCCATCCGATATGGCGGAATAGAAATAGGGCGAGTACCTGGCTAAAGCTCAATCGGAAAATCAACATCACG
>NW_026033666.1:0-671 GCF_019186545.1 Solanum stenotomum
AGCCAGAGGGACCTTAATTCGAGGCAGCCTCGTTGGATTGAGCTCCTGAAGGACTACGACCTCTCTATTCTCTATCATCCGGGCAAAGCGAATGTGGTAGCAGACGCCTTGAGCCGGAAGGCAGTGAGTATGGGTAGTCTAGCCTTCTTATCTGTTGAGGAGCGACCCTTAGCTTTGGACATTCAGTCCTTAGCTAATAGCATGGTTCGGTTGGATATCTCAGATTCTAGACGCGTCTTGGCCTTTATGGGAGTTCAGTCTTCTTTGTTTGATAGGATCCATGGTTGACAGTTTGAGGATGATACTTGGGTGGCCCTTAAAGATCGAGTGTTAGCGGGTGATGGTGGTCAGGCTACCTTAGATCCTGATGGAGTGTTGAGATTCGCCGGCCGCATCTGTGTTCCGAGAGTTGGGGATTTGATACAGTTGATACTTTCTGAGGGCCATGAGTCTAGATACTCTATCCATCCGGGCACAGCGAAGATGTATCGTGATCTGAGGTAGCATTACTGGTGGACTGGCATGAGGAGAGATATTGATGACTTTGTTTCCCGTTGCTTGTGCTGCCAGCAGGTAAAGGCCGAGCATTTGAGGCCTGGTGGTGTGTTTCAGAGATTACCAATTCCGGAGTGGAAGTGGGAGTGTATCACTATGGACTTCGTTGTAGGATT
>NW_026033667.1:0-720 GCF_019186545.1 Solanum stenotomum
CCTTAGATCCTGATGGAGTGTTGAGATTAGCCGGCCGCATCTGTGTTCCGAGAGTTGGGGATTTGATACAGTTGATACTTTCTGAGGGCCATGAGTCTAGATACTCTATCCATCCGGGCACAGCGAAGATGTATCGTGATCTGAGGCAGCATTACTGGTGGAGTGGCATGAGGAGAGATATTGCTGACTTTGTTTCCCGTTGCTTGTGCTGCCAGCAGGTAAAGGTCGAGCATTTGAGGCCTGGTGGCGAGTTCCAGAGATTACCCATTCCGGAGTGGTAGTGGGAGCGTATCACTATGGACTTCGTTGTGGGGTTACCTCGGACTTCTAGAGGTGTTGACAGCATTTGGGTCATCGTGGATCGGTTGACTAAGTCAGCACACTTCATTCCTGTCCATACTTCCTACAGTGCTGAGAGGTTAGCCCGTATCTACATTCGAGAGGTGGTTTGTCTACATGGTGTGCCTGTTTCCATCATCTCAGATCGGGCCCCACAGTTCACATCTAGCTTTTGGAGGACCTTCCAGGATGAGTTGGGTACCCGTGTTGACCTTAGCACAGCTTTCCACCCACAGATTGATGGTCAGTCGGAGCGCACGATTCAGGTTCTTGAGGACATGTTGCGGGCTTGTGGTATGGATTTTGGAGGTCAGTGGGACCAGTTGTTACCTTTGGCAGAGTTTGCGTATAAAAACAGCTACCACTCTAGTATTCAGATGG
>NW_026033668.1:0-720 GCF_019186545.1 Solanum stenotomum
ATATATAATATTGAAGATTGGAAAAAGTGCCAATCTTGAATATTATATATTATACTTGGGCTTAAATTCCATTTTATAATATAGTAGAAAGATTGAGAAAAGTCCCAATCTTGAATATTATATATTATACTTGGGCCTAAGTTTATGTGATATGGATAAAATTACAAAATTAACCCTTTTAAAATGTCTTTAAGATATTTTAAGTTGTTAATTATTATTATTTATAATACTTTTTTGGTAATTTTAAAATGATATGTATTATTTTTTCTGTCCCAATATATGTGAGCCTGATAGAATTCTGAGAGTCAACCTATTTTATTATATAGCTTTTAAATATTTTAAATTGGTAATTATTGTAATTTTTAATGCTTTTTAAGTCATTTGTAAATGATATATTGGGACTTTTCCATTTCCTTGATTGGGACTTTTCCATTTGTGACATATATATATATTCTATAATATTATAAAAGCTTTTAAAAGTCCCACAAGTATAATATATGATATTGAAGATTGGGAAAAGTCCCAATCTTGAATATATTATATATTATACTTGGCCCTAAACTCCCTTTTATAATATAGTAGAAAATTTAAATATTTTAAATTGGTAATTATTGTAATTTTTAATGCTTTTTAAGTCATTTGTAAATGATATATTGGGACTTTCCCATATATATATATATATATTCTACTAGATTATAAAAGCTTTTAAAAGTCCCACAA
>NW_026033669.1:0-212 GCF_019186545.1 Solanum stenotomum
TGCCAATCACGAATAGCCTCAATTTTCGTCGGATCAACCCTAATACCCTCCTTGGACACCACGTGCCCCTAGAAGGCTACAGACTCAAGCCAAAACTCGCACTTTGAGAACTTAGCATAAAGCCGATGATCTCTCAAAGTCTGGAGCACAATCCTCAAATGCTGCTCATGCTCACTCCGGCTTCGCGAGTATACTAGTATGTCATCAATGAA
>NW_026033670.1:0-304 GCF_019186545.1 Solanum stenotomum
CAAGCTCAAAACCATCTACAAGAATGTTTAATATCATCAAAGTATGTAAAAATCTCTCCAAAATTTTGTAAGACCCTTTTCTCTCTCTTCAAAAGTCAATTTATATGTTTCCAAATAGTCTATTGAGATGGGAAAAGGCTGGTCGCCACCCGTCCTTAAATGCTTCTTCGCGAAAGGTCAACTAGGACGGGGTCCTTTTGCTGGTCGTAAAATGTCTTTAGAGATGGCAACAAAGCTAGTCGCTAGAATACCTTTAGAGACTACTTATCTCGTCCTAAATAGATGATTTCCTTCTTGGAAAATT
>NW_026033671.1:0-1023 GCF_019186545.1 Solanum stenotomum
CAAGGCACTTACCTATGCGACAAGCAAAACAGAACTATTTGACAGTATCAATAGATTCGACAAGATCCAATAAATCCATAAAGAAGTTATGAATTATCAAGTGTTGTTGGATAAGTTTGAAGAAGAAGACTAGAGAAAATTACTTCAAATTACTTTTGATAGGCAATCAATCTTTTTTAATTCATGTTTTTGTAATAGAAAGTTTGAGGCTAATAACTCAACTTTCTTCTTGATTGACATATTTTTACATAATTTTTTAAGCATCCTCATTTGTAATTTTATCATGGGTGTATTACAAACTTTATGATGATAAAAAAATACTTAGTTTTCTTTAACTTTTATTTTCTTTATGTATTTTCTTTATGCTTGTTAGGTAGCAGAAGGTACGGTTGAATGGTTTTCCCTGAGACCTGTTTTGTTTCAGCTTGAAATTCTGGAGTTTATCTAATCTGATTTCAAAGAGAACAAGTGGCCAAGTGGGATGCAAACACTGGCTGAGAATTGGTTCCAAAATTCAACCATCAATCATCACTTCACGTGATTCCTAAAATCGATAAAATAAAAAAATAGTACATAATTGCAATTGTTGGTGCATCAACATCATAGCTTTTATTATTATTATTATTATTTTATAATAATAAATAAAATAATGTAATATTAAAATGCCATTTTTTTCTAGTCAACTTGCTTGATTAGGACTGTCGGAAATTATATAGGAAGACTTGGCTTTAATAATTCAAATTAAACAGAGGGAGTAGTAAACTTAAATTATCTATTAATTTCAGATCTAGACTTTGATAAACTAACCGAAAGTTCACATTTGCAGATCTAACAATAAGTGAATTAGGTTCTTCAACATTTGCTGCTTGCTTTTTGCTCACTCAATTTTCTCAATAAAAGTGTTGTAAATCTGCAACAAGGCAAACTACCATTTGAGAGGAATTATTAGCTTGGAAAGAAGTAAACAAAAAGGTATAATATAATGTTTTTTCTATTTTTCATTTTACATGTATTTTTTATTTG
>NW_026033672.1:0-729 GCF_019186545.1 Solanum stenotomum
CTTTTCTTCAAAAGTATATGGGGACTAATTATTCCCAAAGAGTTTATAAATGTTTTCACATTTAAATACGGAAACTGAGATTTCCAAAGGACCTTCGGGCTAGTTTTCAGAAAAGAGTAATAGCTTTCTAAATGAAGCAAGCAGGGAAACTGAGATTTCCAAGATAGCCTTTGAGCTAAGTTTTTGAGCAATTATCTCAAATCAGCAGAAAGAAGTATGTATTTTTTAAAACATAAGAGCTAGTATATTTTTGGGAGTAGTATTGAGCACCGATATGGGGGAGAGTTTAGACAACTCACAGCCTCCATAAACCATGTAGCCACCATGGGTAGAAAAGGGTCATACTTTTTAGATGAACCTTTTTCGAAATAGACTAGTGGATCCATTAGGCAGCTCATGTCCTATACCTTTGGCCGGGTATAGGATGCGCTGGCAGCGTGAGGTAGATCGTTGTATCATCACTATAGCTCTTATGTGATGGTTGTCGGTTAGAGAAACTCCCACAGAAGTTATTGTATTTTTATATACATCAGTTTATTGTATTTTTATATACATTTCAGAGTTATGTTGTATCCTTGCATACACACAGATTTCACAGCATATTTTTAAACAATTTGTTTTTTTATATTGCACTTGTTTTAAATTGCTTTATATTGAAATGAGTTCAGTCATATTTAGTTGAGTATTCAAAGTTGAGTAACCAGAGTTGAGTATCCAGAGTCGAATATC
>NW_026033673.1:0-713 GCF_019186545.1 Solanum stenotomum
TATGCGCAAGTTGCAGGTCTGGATTATGTGGACACGTTTGCACCTGTTGCACGACATGATACAATAAGGCTGCTATTTGCTTTGGCAGCTCAATCAAATTGGAAGCTGTATCATTTGGATGTGAAATCTGCATTCTTAAATGGACTGTTGCAGGAGGAGATATATGTTGATCAACCAGAAGGCTTTCAAGTTGCAGGAATGGAGGATAAAGTCTACCGACTTCATAAGGCATTGTATGGATTAAAGCAGGCTCCTCGAGCATGGTACAGTAAGATTGATGATCATCTCATTCATTGTGGCTTCAAGAGAAGTGAAAATGAAGTCACTTTATATGTGAAGAAGGCTAAAAGAGGAGATGTGTTTGTGGTGTCACTCTATGTTGATGATCTTCTGGTAACAGGAAGCAATAAAGCAATGGTGAATCAGTTCATGCAAGAAATGGAGACCAAGTTTGAAATGTCAGATTTGGGTGAAATGAGTTACTTTCTGGGAATGGAGATTCATCAAGCTACTGCTGGAACCTTTATTTCTCAGAGAAAATATGCATGGGATATTCTTAAAAGGTTCAAGATGGAGAGATGCAAGTCTGTACTGACTCCACTGCTTCACAATGAAAAAATTTCGAAGTTTGAAGGAGGTGACAGGGCTGATCCAAGAGTTTATAGAAGTCTGATTGGTAATTTGCTGTATTTGACAACAACAAGACCCGATCT
>NW_026033674.1:0-391 GCF_019186545.1 Solanum stenotomum
ATTCTACTGATTTTCTTGAGGGTTGGGACATATCAATATTTTTATCTACATTTTTTATCCCCTTTGATGTACTTATCCTGTCACTTATTATTTCTAGATCTTCTTCGATGTTTATTTCTTTGTAACTATAATCATTATTATCTATCACTGTAACTATTTGTTCAAAAGGATTCTCTATTTTTATTTTATTTATCTTATTTTTTGCTGTTACCTTATGTTTTGTTGTTAATACATATAGATTTTTACAGCGGGCTGTAAATATTTTACTTCCTGGGGCTAACTCTATTCCTGACATTTTCCAATATAACACTAATGATTTATCTATATTTCTATCGTTTATTGCTACTGAGTAATTAGCACTTATTATAAATTTGAATTTTTTGTATATTAA
>NW_026033675.1:0-985 GCF_019186545.1 Solanum stenotomum
GTTCCAGCTGGAACACTCACATCTTTGGTGAATCAAAAGAAGTTGTTGCTAGCTAAAAGAGGAAAGGATCTACTGAACGAAAAGCGACAGCGTCTAACAGATGTAATAGAAGAACAAGATGTGCTAGAATCACACAATCCAGAGGTAGGAGTTCGTATACAAGCTGACCCAACTAACAATGTAGTGCAACCCGTAGAAGAACAACTTCAATTGAATTCTACTGCTCATAAAGTAAATGAACAATGTGAAGAACAACGCAAGAACATCCATATTTTATTTATAATATTACTTTTCTTTTTTAATTATAAAATCAAATTACAATACTACTTTGGAAGGGTTATCTTTATTTGTGTATTATTGTAGACTCTTCCACTAAAAAAAGACAAAGAGGTCAAACAAAGATGTTAGCTGTACATGGAAGGCATGATCGTAAACTGATTGTACTAAATAAAGCTGGTCAGCCAGTTGGTCCTAGTAATGATGTTGTGATAGAGTTGAGCAGCTTCCTCGGTACACTTGCTAGGAATGCGACCCTTTGTCCTCTTGATATAGAAAATTGGAAGTTGCTTGACACAAAACAGGATTTGTGGGATTATACCAAGGTTTGAAGTTTTCAATTCTCTATTAAGTTAAATATATTTAACATTTATTGCACTAACTCAATGTCCAAATTTTCAGGAGAAATATGATATTCCAGAAATCGGAAATACATGGACTTTAAAAACAATTCAAAAAGCTTGGAGAAGGCGTAAGTTTGATTTGAAAACACACCACTTTGATGCCTACGCTAATGATCAAATTCGGATGGAAAAAAAGCCTGATGATGTTCCAACATCTCAATTTAAGGAACTTCTTAAATATTGGAACTCAGAAAAATTTCAGGTAAGTCTTACTAGTTGTTAATACGAAATAAGAGTTATTTGACTCATCGATCTTAGGAAAAGATAAAAAAATCTTCTTCATTTTAGTGTTTCGTGGGTCCAAC
>NW_026033676.1:0-5599 GCF_019186545.1 Solanum stenotomum
TGCAGAAAGGCGTAATCGAACACTTATGGTTATGGTTAGGAGTATGATGAGTAATTACTCATTACCCAAATCATTGTGGATGTATGCTCTTAAAACCGCTGTATATTTATTAAACAGGATTCCTAGTAAGGCAGTTTCAAAGACCCCTTTTGAACTGTTGACGGGAAGGAAGCCTAGTTTAAGACACCTGCATGTTTGGGGTTGTCAAGCGGAAGCTAGAGTTTATAATCCACATGAAAAGAAATTAGATTCTCGAACGGTAAGTGGTTACTTTATTGGTTATCTAGAGAAATCTAAAGGGTATAGGTTTTACTGTCCAAATCATAGTTCGAGAGTTGTTGAAACCGGTAATGTAAAATTCATTGAGAATGGTGAAGTTAGTGGGAGTGTTGAACGACAAAGTGTGGAGATTAATGAGGTAAGGGTAAATATTTCATTGCCCATAAATGTACCTACTTCCGCACCAATAACAAATGTTGTTCCTCTTGTTGAAAAACATTTTAACAATGTTGAACAATATTTGGGTGAAACACTTCAAGAAAGAACTAACTCACAAATATTTGACGCAAATGAATCACAAACAGTGCCATTAAGAAAATCTCAAAGAGAAAGAAAATTGGCCATTTCAGATGATTATGTGATTTATTTGCAAGAGTCAGATTTTGACATTGGAATTAATAAAGATCCGATTTCATTTTCACAGGCCATAGAAAGCACTGAGTCTGAAAATGGATTAATGCCATGAATGAAGAGTTAAAATCCATGGAATACAACAAAGTCTGGGATCTTGTTCAATTACCAGAAAGTTCTAAAAGAATCGGATGTAGATGGGTCTTCAAGACCAAACGCGATTCTAATGGTAATATTGAACGATATAAAGCCAGACTTGTTGCCGAGGGATACACTCAAAAAGGAGGCATTGATTATAAAGAGACATTTTCACCGGTCTCAAAGAAAGACTCATTAAGAATTGTTTTGGCTTTAGTAGCTCATTATGATTTAGAGTTACATCAAATGGATGTGAAAACTGTCTTTCTAAATGGAGACCTCGAGGAGGATGCTTATATGGACCAACCAGAGGGTTTCGAAATTAAAGAAAAAGATTAGATGGTGTGTAAACTAAAGAAGTCAATATATGGACTCAAACAAGCCTCACAACAATGGTATATAAAGTTTAATGATACCATAACATCTTTTGGATTTAAGGAAATTACCATTGATCGGTGCATATACCAAAAGATTAGTGGGAGTAAGTTTATATTTTTAGTCCTGTATGTTGATGACATTTTACTTGCTGCTAATGATTTAGGCATATTGCGTGAGACGAAAGACTTTCTCTCTATGAACTTTGAAATGAAAGATATGGGTGAGGCATCCTATGTGATAGGGATAGAAATATTCCGTGATAGATCACAAGGATTATTGGGACTGTCTCAAAAAGGTTATATCGAAAGAGTTCTAGAGAGATTTAACATGAACAATTGTTCAGCAGGAATAGTTCCTATTCAAAAAGGGGACAAATTTAATCTCATGCAATGCCCAAAGAATGATGTAGAACGAAAAGAAATGGAAACAATTCCTTACTCTTCTATTGTTGGAAGTTTGATGTATGTTCAAACTTGCACAAGACCGGATATTAGTTTTGCGGTCGGAATGCTAGGAAGATATCAAAGTAACCCTGGAATTGATCATTGGAAAGCTGCAAAGAAAGTCTTAAGGTACCTGAAGGGAACGAAGGATTACATGCTCATGTATAGGAGATCCAATCACTTAGAAGTTACTGGATACTCGGATTCAGATTTTGCTGGATGCGTTGATACTAGAAAGTCCACATTTGGTTACTTGTTCCTATTAGCTGAAGGAGCAATATCGTGGAAGAGTGCTAAGCAATCTGTCATTGCTACATCCACAATGGAAGCAGAATTTGTGGCATGTTATGAAGCCACAATTCATGCATTATGGCTGCGAAACTTCATTTCAGGACTTGGGGTTGTCGACACCATTACCAAGCCGCTGAAAATTTATTGTGATAATACTGCAGCAGTATTCTTCTCCAAGAACGATAAGTACTCCAAAGGTGCCAAACATATGGAATTAAAGTACTTTACTGTCAAGGAAGAAGTTCAGAAACAAAGAGTGTTACTTGAGAATATTAGAACTGATCTCATGATTGCAGATCCGTTAACAAAAGGCTTACAACCAAAGACATTTAAAGAACATGTTCAAAGAATGGGTCTTGGTTGTACTTATGATTGATGCACTTATGATATTTTTACACTCTGAGCTCAAATTATGTGTTTCTGGTATACATTAATGAATTTCTTGTTTCTCATAATGGTGTACACATTATTGTTTGAGATATCACAAGATAAGTCTCTATGAGACATTATTGTGGACCATAAAATGTTATATGTTTTTATAGCTTATGAACCTAGTATGATAAGTTGCTAATGCAGTAGTATATGGAAGGAAGTATGTAGCTTAAAATTTATGTACAACCGCCATAACTCGCATTAGTAGTTTGTTATATTGTGGTATTTATGATGAACATTATAGAAGAGATTTATTAGACGCGCAACTAATGTTTATTAAATATTAATGTTATATGGTCATTGGGCCAAGTGGGAGAATGTAAGAATTATTATTTATTTACTATTAATTATTTCTTACTTATGGCTCAAGTTACTTGGAATCAAAGTAATACCATAAATAATATTTAATAAGGAATAGATCTCGTCCGTACATTGGTTATTTGATGGACGTACCAGATTAAGTCATAATCTCTATAAATTGGTCCTCCCTCCACCCATTAGGGTTACCACATATTCTCTACATTAATTCCATCGCTGACGGTTGTGGTAATATAAAGTTAGGGCAAAGAGGTAGAAACCAATTTACGACTAACGCTTCCGCTTCTCTCTGTGATGATGTCTTCCTCATCAGGTATGTTCCCTAACATTCTCTATGTAAGATTCTCATGTTCAAGATCCTGAAAGTATTTAATCTTACATAACATTTATTAATATTTTCTTTTAAAAATGTATAAATAAAATAACTCGAAAAAATATTAAATATTTGGTAGTGTACGGGATTATGTTTACCTCGATCTAGTTAGTGTTTTCAATGCATGCTTTAGCCTAGTTTTGTCACTTGTCTTTTGACCCAATTACGCTTTGATTATTCATGGTGTATCTAAATTTTCTTTACATTATTTGACTATGACTTGTATTATATAATATTTTATAATCTATACTAATTATTAAGCATATGACGGCTTATTATTTTACTAGATAATGTTGCCCGTGCTATGCATGGACCCAATAATATAAATGATATGTTTTGGGGCTAATAACCGAGTTTTTAAAGCGATTGTTTGCGTGGATAAAGGAATAAGTTTTTTTATCACAAACCTGTACTTTTTTTTACGTTATTTAAGCCATAATAAGACTACCCACATACAACATTTTTGAAATATTTTATGTTGTCAATTATTATGATTTTTAGTATTTTTACGATAGATTCACTTCAAGAATCAGTGAATTTTTTTGTATTTTTTTCAAAACATATTTTATATTGTCAATTATCATGATTTATAGTATTTTTACGCAATTTTTAAATATAAAAATAAAATAAAAAATAAGACAAATAAATTAAAATAGACCCAATATATGGTTTTTTGTTGTCTCAATTTATGTGACACAAATGAAATTTGGAGAGTCATCCAAATTTTCATATTTTTTTAAAATGTTTTAAGTTATTAACTATTGTGATTTATAATATTTTTATGTAACTTTCAAATAACGTACATTACTGGTCACTTTGTCCTAATTTATGTGATATGGATAAAATTACAAAATTAACCCTTTTAAAATGTCTCTCAGATATTTTAAGTTGTTAATTATTATTATTTATAATACTTTTTTGGTAATTTTAAAATGATATGTGTTATTTTTTCTGTCCCAATATATGTGAGCCTGATAGAATTCTGAGAGTCAACGTATTTTATTATATAGCTTTTAAATATTTTAAATTGGTAATTATTGTAATTTTTAATGCTTTTTAAGTCATTTGTAAATGATATATGTTGCTTCCTTGATTGAGACTTTTCCATTTGTGACACATATATATAGATATTTGGTGCCCGTGCTAGCACGGGCCCAATAAATATTAATTTTTTTTGTTTTAATTTATGTGATATAAATGGAATTTGAAGATTAGTCGATTTTTTATATGTTTTCTTAAAAATATATTTGAAGTTATTAAATTGTTGTGATTTATAGTATTTTTGCGTTAGTTTTGAATAATATAGGTTACTCATGTTTCAATTCACGTGAATAATCATAAATATTTTAAGTTGTTAATTTATTGTGAATTCTAGAAATTTTGACGTTATTTTCAAATAGTACATGTTACTTATTCTATTCCAATTAGTCAACCAAATTTCTTATATGATTTAAAAATATATTTTTAATTGCTAATTATTGCGATTTATAGCATTTTTTATGTAACTTTTAATAATATATAATTTGTTCAAATTCATATGACAATGATAAGATTTCAAGAGTCAACGCAATAAAAATTTAATTTTTTTAAAAAGTTGTACCTCTAATATATTTTGTAGCTAAAATATACTCTCTCCGTCCACTTGTATTTGTCATGTTGCGCTTTTTGAAAGTCCATTTGACTAATTTTCAAAGTTAAATCAGATTGTATTAATTTGATATTTTTTTAAAAAAAATTAATATGCAAAATTTATGCAAAAAGTACTATAAATTGTAATTTTTTGCCTATGAATATGATGAAAAAACACATTGCAAAATACTAGTTAAAATTATTATAGTTTGACTCTAAAAAGGAAATCATAACAATTAAAAGTGCATAGAGAGAATAATAAATAGGTAATTAAATTTCAAGAAATTTAAAATAAGAGGTTAAAAAAATAATTAGATAGACAACATATATTGAAAATTAAAAACATATAAATAATAAATGGGCCCAAATGAGGTCAAACTTTTTGGCTAATAAAGTAGTAGGTAATTAATGATGTTAAATTGTCCAATAATATAAAATTTAAAGGTACAACCATAAAAGAAGAATGTACAACACTATCAAACACATATCATCCAACACTTGTCATGTGCTAAGTTGTAGTTATTTCCACTTATTATATATAGTAATAGTAATACATACAATAAATAATATTAAGCCTTGATGGTTGAATCAAGATATGTATTCTATGCAATATTTATGAAAATCTTCCATATCATTTTTGTATTTAATCTATTTTATAATTTATTCTTATCCAAAAAAAACATTTTATATGAAATAAATAAAAAAGGGAATTATGTATACGTCTCTCCCTTTAAAATGATGTCCTACATATTCCTTAAGTTAGAGTACAAATAAAAAGCCGTCTGGCATTTGCTACTTCAATTGTATTCTAGAAAATTAAATGGACAATGATAGTTAGGACTTAGGCACAAGAACAAAGTTGAAAATGGGAAACTAGGTGTAGTGAAGTACATGGTTGCTATTGGTCTTGTCAGGTAGGTAGGGTTGAATAGTTGATTGTCAATGAGCTTAAAAATAAATATCCACG
>NW_026033677.1:0-513 GCF_019186545.1 Solanum stenotomum
CATTTGATTGTTGGTCTTGTAATTTTCCCTGCCTTGTCCTGTTGCCATGAAGGAAGCTGCAGCAGGTGAGAAAGAAGGATTCACAACTCCTTCTCTGTGATTTTCATCCTGTAAAAGCAAAGCATATGCACTGTCAATTATTGGTCAAGGGGTTATCATTAAGCTCGTTCCTTTAGCCTGAGCATACAGTTCATTCAGACCCATCAAGAATTGAATGAGTCTTTGATCTTCCAAAGCGTTAGTTAATTTTCCTTTTCCTTCACATGTACACACACAAATGCAACGTGTGAGCAGATTAAGGGAGTCTAATTCATCCCATAGTCATTTGAGTTTGGTAAAGTAACCTGCAATATCATTATTTTCCTGCACTAAACATGATAATTCTTTTTGCAGGTGGTACAATTTAGCTCCATTAGACCTTCCAAATCTCTGCTTCAAGCTGTCCCAAAGATCCTTTGTAGTTTTAGAGTAGATCACACTATCAACTATTTCCTTGGATAGTGAGTTCAGCAA
>NW_026033678.1:0-956 GCF_019186545.1 Solanum stenotomum
GTACCCCAAAACTCTCTTCATTGCCAACACTCTCTTCATTGCCAACCAATGATTTTGATTGGGATTACTTGTGTATCGACTCAGTTTACTTATAGCGCAAACTATGTCTGGTCGTGTACAATTCATGACATACATCAAACTTCCCAATACTCTGGCGTAATTCAATTGAGACTGACTTTCACCTTTATTCTTAACAAGATTGAGGTTCACATCAATTGGGGTCTTTGCCTTTTTGAAATTCAAATACTTGAACTTTTCAAGTACCTTTTGAATATAATGAGATTGAGACAATGCTAGACCGTTAGGAGTTTTGTGAATCTTTATTCCCAATATCAAATCGGCTATTCCTAGATCTTTCATATCAAACTTACTAGCAAGCATACGCTTAGTAGTTTTTATATTGGCAATGTCCTTGCTCATTATCAGCATGTCATCCACATATAGGCATACAATGACTTCCTAACCCGTAGTGTCTTTAATGTAAACACATTTATCACACTCATTGATCTTAAATCCATTTGACAACATGGTTTGATCAAACTTTGCATGTCATTGTTTCGGTGCTTGTTTTAGTCCATAAAGTGACTTAACCAGTTTGCATACTTTCTTTTCTTTGCCGGGAACTATGAAGTCCTCAGGTTGTTCCATGTAGATTTCTTCCTCCAACTCTCCATTTAAGAATGTGGTTTTCACATCCATTTGATGGATTTCAAGACCGTATACTGCAGCTAGGGCAATTAACATCCGAATTAATGTAATCCTAGTCACTGGCGAGTATGTGTCGAAATAATCAAGACCTTCTTTCTATCTAAAGCCTTTGACAACAAGTCTTGCTTTATATTTGTCAATAATTCCATCATCTTTCATCTTCTTTTTGAAGATTCATTTAGAACCCAAAGGTTTGTTCCCTGGAGGAAGATCAACCAATTCCCAGGTATGATTGCTTAAGATTGATT
>NW_026033679.1:0-6052 GCF_019186545.1 Solanum stenotomum
TTTTTTGTTCCTTTTTGCGCCTAAGTGTTTATGCTTTCACTAAAACTTCAAATACCTGAATCTTAAGAGTTTTCATCAGACATTTAGACAAAATAAGTATTCGAGGACACTATTCTTATCAAAATAAATCCCTAAATGAATCCAATTTGTGGACTCAACAACACCCCCAACTTAAACTTTTGCTTGTTCTCAAGCAAACTCAAGTTCAGCCGTTCAAAAAGGGTGTCTCAAACAGTGCTACACAAGACTCAATCATGAACATACACAACAAGATTCAAATTACTTATGCACAGATCAACTATGTACTCAAAGATTCACGTTATGACACACCATTACCAGAGATTCTCGTGCGCGCAATACTTGCTACTTGCGCAATACTTGCTACTTGCGCAATACTTGCTACTTGCGCAATACTTGCTACTTGCGCAAGTTCAAGCTCGACAAAAAGTATCTAAATGCCCTCACATGAAGAATGATTCCATATTCACACACAGAGGTTAAATAATTCAAGATCAGGAATCAGATGCAACACTCACACTCAAAAAGAGGAACATAATGTATGTTTTTACCCATAGGTTTGCCCTTATTTTCCAATCGACTTTCTATTCGGCTTACTCAAGATAAAAAAGGTCTTTCTAAGGCTTGTAATGGGGATGAGTGCAAAGGTATGGTAATTCAGGCTCAGTGGCTCCTTCCTCGTGGGACGTGGTATTCTCAGGGCATTCGCTTCTTTTCCTTTATCGATTCTTTTTCTAGTGCTTCTAAGTCACCTGTTTATTCACCTTTTTGGATTGCTTGGAAACCCGATTTCCTTCGTACCTTATTCTACATTTTTTTTTTGAATTAAAGGGGTTTCCACTGTTCTGCAACACCATGGGTTAAGGGGGACTTTTCCTGCACTTCTTGATTTCTCCTTTTCCTTTTCACCACACTCCCAACTTAGGCTTTTGGCCTAAGTTGGTTATTCACTAAACCACAAATTAAGAGGATTATAGGTAGTGGGTCAAGTGAGGTCTAGGGTTCATCAAGGTTCTTCCAAAGAAAGGTAAGGCTCAAAGGGTGTTCAAAAAGAGTTTCACACACTCACGGGTAGGCCACAAAAGAGGTTTATGTCAAACTTGGCTCACACTCTTTAAAGTTTCCTAAGATCATATCAAGAGGACACCTTTCTAAATCAATCAGACTAACAGGGCAAATTCTAGGTTTATTCATGCATGGTTCAAAGCAAGCTAATCACACAAGGCATCGACACTTAAGTTAAGCAAGACTACACACATTCTCTAGTGTGCAACGGTCATAACAAGAGAATCAATTCGATAAATGGCTAGTCATAACGAGATGCAAAGAGTTCATATATTGTCTAAGCAACTTCATTTGGCCTCATCGTAGCCATACATTCATGTTCGTTCAATTGAGAGCACTATTCAAATCATCGGTATTGATCGAAACCAAGACCTAAATTTTTGCGAAAGAACAACCACATTCAATTCACAAGGGGTGGAAAAAATGTGCGAAAATTCAATTTTTTTGGGAAGGGCCAAACTCATTTTGCAATTAAACCCAAAAGAGAGTCATAAGCTCAAACAATCGCAAAAGCAGTTTTAAACTATATTATAAACAGACAACCCAAATGTATACAAAACACAAGTATCTGAAACAAGCACACAAAAATGCGAGCTTCACCCCACCACAAATAAGAACATTTGTCCTCAAATGCAAGTAATATGAATCCAAAAGTAGAAAATATAATAAGACAGAGCGGGAGGTTAAGAGGTGATCCTGGCTAATAGGCTGCTTCATCTGTCTATGTATCAATATCCGGAGTATTGTTTGCCTCTACAGTAAGATTAGCTGCAATTATCTGATCTATCTCCTGAGCTGCTCCGAAGGCCCGTATTGCATTAACAAAACTTCGAGCCCATGAAGGCATATTAGGGTCGATGGGAATTCGTCTCTTTTCTCTAGCTTCATTGGTATATTTCCTTTGTCTGGCTAGCTCTGCTTTCTTTTCTTCTTTCTTGAGCTCTCGTGCTCTTATGTGCCTGGGTGGATCATTTCTCCCTACGACTTTTGATCTAGCCATTACTGCAAAAACTTTGAGGATAAGTTAGATAACACTTCAAATCGGAGATAAATGGTGTTTCTGGGTGTGGAATCGCTTTGCCAAGCTAGTTGGCGAAGTACTTATCCTGTTAGGCCAATTGTTGAAAGTGATGTACAACTGATACAAAGGCGCAAACAAAGGGCGAGCAAGGGATCTTTCGGTGAGTCACCGAATATATTTTTTGATTTAAATTGACCACCGAAAGTCACAGATTGATTAATACATAAAGTATTCAGTTAAAGGTGGAATGGGGACGTTAGGCGAATAGCCGAGCAGTTCGACGGATTATGTTCATCTCGCCGATCAGCTCAACGTATCTAGTTTCAACCCATCCTTTCAAATTTCACCCCGCAACCCCAGATAGTGCAACTTACACTTATATAACTCGATTTCAACGAAAACTCAAAGAAACTTCTATTCTCACCGCTTAAAAGTCCACTTCAAAGCAAAGCTAAGTGGTAGTCCCTCAAATCATGTAGAGAATATCAAGTCTTAATCGATAATACATACATCCTAGTGACTCAGAAACTCAACAAAGATTTTATACTGTTAGTGATTATGCAAATGAGTTAAAAGTCTGATCAAATAACTGAGGAGTTTGATTACCAACCTTTCATGCTGAATTAGATAGTATTGGTTTGCCAGGCAGCAATTTGATCCTAATCCAAGCACAATTTGACACGTAAAATACTCTAAAAGTGCAAGAAATATACTGCTAAAGTGTGAGTGTGAGTTTGTGAAAAGGGACAAAGTGAAAGAAAGTGAATGAAATGTAACTTTTAAACCTGTGGCTTGTGACTGTCCAGTTTCTGCTCATTCGGCGATGTCAGTCGATCTCACTCAATCACTCGGTGAAATGCCAAATATCTAATGTCCTCACCGAATATCACAGAGTTTTCAGTTCAGGTGAGCAATGCATTGGCGGCCTTGATCAATATCGCCAATTGGATTGGCGATGCGCCAACAAAGTTCATACTCTGCCGAGTTTTACAGACTTTACTTTTAAGATGTATTGCGTCAAATGGTGGGAATGGTTGGGTGCGCCGAACTTATCGGTGATCCGCTAAACTGAACTATTGCTCGCCTCCATACATCTTTTCAAGCACTTTCCTTACTCAATCTGTACAAACAACACACTATTATTTTATCAAGCTAAATAAAAAAAATGAGTAAATGGTTTTGGGTTCCCTCCCAAAACGCACCATAGTTAACGTCGCGGCACGCCGTAAGTTAACCTTTAGACCTCACTCTTTGGGTTAGCCATAGTGTCATTAGGCAAACCCCCTTGTTTTCTCAGATTAAGATGAGACGAGATATGACCCATTTGGGTCTCTAACTGTTTGATTGAAACTGAATGAGAGGTGACAGTTTGGCTGAGGGTAGACACATTTTCTTTCATACCTTTTAGCATTTTGTTTGACCCTTCAACTTTGTATAGGATACGCGAGAGCATATCCT
The DNA here is from genome assembly GCF_019186545.1 of Solanum stenotomum. Lineage (NCBI taxonomy): Eukaryota > Viridiplantae > Streptophyta > Magnoliopsida > Solanales > Solanaceae > Solanum > Solanum stenotomum. The sequence goes on from NW_026033679.1 coordinate 3,563, forward strand.
CAGACCTACCACCTTCCGAATCCTTGGGCTTTTGATGCTCGTGGGGAGGCACATATCTATCCTTCTCCCCATCCTTCCAATTTGGATTACGGTCCTCCATTCACGATCTCGATCTTTCCAGCCTTCATCTCTAACCCATCCTTGATTACTACCCTGCCTTGGGTAGTTTGAACGGTAGCCCCCGCTTTAGTTAGCTAGGAAATTGACTTCCTCGTCATACATGGCTTCAAACTTTATCTCCTCAGGATTCGCACCCCCGACTCCTACAACATTGACACCACGGGCACCAACCCCCATGATATTTTTAGATAAGATGTCAAGTTGCATCATGATCTTGGCCATGTTTTGGTCTCTCTCATTATCTTTTTAAACCTGCTCCTTGGATAGCTGAAATGTGACAGTAAGACATGGTCTTCGCGAGTGTACCATACCCTGTTGATGGTTGTCATCCCATCGAGAAGTTGAGCTGCTACCGCGTATGGTTCCTGCATTAAGCCTCTAGGCGAGAGTTGGTCAGCTACACCTTTGTTTATTGAGTCTAGACTCCGGTAGAAGTATTGAAGGAGCATATTATTAGGTAGACCATGGGTCGGGCATTGTAGTACCAATTTCTTAAACTGGAGCCAAGTTTCGTGAAGGGCTCTCCATTCAGACGCTTGAAGCTTTGGATGTTATCCTGAATAGTCATCATCTTCGATGGAGGGAAAAATTGCACATTAAATGCGGTGACTAGCTCCTCCTATGAAGTGATTGAATTTCGTGGTAATTCGGCTAGCCACTTGCAAGCTTCCCCCATCAATGAGAAAGGGAATAGTCTTAATCGAACTAATTCCTGAGAGATGTTCTTGAACGAGAAGGGTCCACACACTTCCACGAAGTTTCGAAGATGTTCATGTGGGTCTTCATGAGCCAATCCACTGAAAATTCCTTTTAGTTGCAAAAGTTACAACATGGTGCTTGTTATGTGGAACACCACATTTCCCTCTGCTAGAGGTAGACGGATGGCTCCGACACCTCCCATGAGATGTGGATCATTGATGTTGGGCTCTTGGACATCATTGAGGTTACCAATGTCGTCCTGATGGCCTACTTGGCTTCCGTTACTACCGTTAACACTCATGCTTTCTGAAATGTTTACACAATCAATAGAACAAAACTAAAAATTAAATTAGTGAACTACAACTAAGAAGAACAAATATTCTACTAATCTAAAAATTCTCAAATAACACCACTCCCCAGCAGCGGCGCCATTTTGATGCTTATCATGACCAACGACACTAACCTACGGTATGAGTGTCTACGATTGTCGATAGTATAGTAACCCAACTAAAGGTTGGGGTCGTGTCCCAAGGGAGTGGTTTTGAGAATTGATAGAAAAATAAAATTTAGCTCTAACTAGTCGTAGCTAAAGATATTAACAAGTAAAAACATAGTAAATAAAAGGGGTGACACGGAAGTGTCAAATATCGATTTGGGGGTTTTGTTACAGGTAGTAAAAATAGCAAAAATTAACAAGAAAACCAAGTTTGGGGAAATGTTCTTGGGGTGTGACCGCAATACGAGTTGAGATAAATAGTTGGGTACATGCTTTTGATAAGAAATTTATAAGATAATAGTGACTAGGCTAAGCTTTAAATGGAAATAAGTTCCCTCTCGGGCAACTTACCCCGTTTCAAATGCGTTCCTCATTTGACGCATAAAGGCCAGCCTACGCCTTACCCCACTCACTCTCTCGAGCTGAGTGTTAGGATATGGGACTAGGGCTCACCCTCTCGGGCTGAACCTCATGTCGACCCACTCCTTAGGCCATCAGTCTAGTCGTCTTGATTTCACGACCTCCTTCTCGGGCAAGCCGAAAACACATGAGTGACTTTGTATTTGCAACTACAAACCCTTTAGATTAAACCACAACCACTAGGTGAAATCACCATTAAACTACATCTAACCTATCAGCAAGCAAAGACCCAACAATAATATCAACACATATTTGCTATATCACACCCCAAGAATGGGGTTTTTAGCCACACATCAAGAAATGACAAAATACACCTAAAATGATAATAAATTCAAATGGGTATAAGAAATTAAACCTTAATCTAAGCAAAGGAAGAAGAATAGAGAAGACCGACTTCCAACTTGGGGAAGATGAACTCCTTTCTTCAAGTTCCCAAAAACCCTCTCCAAACTTGAGAGAAATTATCTAAAAAGTACTATTCTATTCTGGAAATTAAAATAAAAGTTTGACTCTTAAAAATAATAATAAGTTCTGTATTTATAGACTTCAGAAACTAGCGCTGACGGATCTTTCGGCGAAGTTAGTCGATGTCGCCGAATGACTTCGACGACTAGCCCTTCATCTGTCTCATCGCCGTTTCATGCTTGACTTCAACACCTTCACGTTCTGGACCATTGGGCGGTGTAGTACTACTTTGTAGAACCATTCGGTGAAGCGCCGACTCTCTTTTCATCGCCTTTTTGATCCTTCTCCTT
>NW_026033680.1:0-240 GCF_019186545.1 Solanum stenotomum
CAGTATCATGGTCATTGCCTTGTCAGTCATTCGACAATATACCTTTATATGATACAATTTTATTAAAAATTCTAGCTTTGTGTACTTGCTTCCTTTGTACAGTGTTTCACTTCCATCTTTGAGAAAATCATGAAAGTCACCAGAACCTTCCCTATTCCCCTCATCTGATATTCCAGTTGAACCCAATGGTTGAGATGTCCCTACATCAACTACTTGCTGCCTATACTGCCCAAATGCATC
>NW_026033681.1:0-2936 GCF_019186545.1 Solanum stenotomum
ATGTCCCAAATACTTAACCATAAGGTGCAAAGGGATGTGTTTAACGTCCCCGCATTGAAGATCACTTACTTGAGGCTTTATAAGATCTTTTTAAGGATAAATCCGCAAAAAGGCCAGCTTAAGGTGCAAAGGGACAAATTTTGTCCACCTTAAGGCATGAAAATTTAAAGATCCTTTTAAGGATAAACCCGGAGAAAGGCCAGCTTAAGGTGCAAAGGGACAAATCTTGTCCACCTTAAGGCATGGCAGCTTTTTTTGTTAATCCTGGCCCGCAAGAGTATAAACTGTGCACGACATACCAAAAATAATCCATCTAAGGATAAATTCGTGAAGAGGCCAGCTTAAGGTGCAAAGGGATAAATCTCGTCCACCTTAAGGCATAGAAATTTAATGATCCATTCAAGGATAAATAACTTAAGGTGCAAGAAAAATTTGTCCATCTTAAGGCATGGAAATTCAAAGATCCACTTAAGGATAAATCCGCGAAAAGGCTAGCTTAAGGTGCAAAGGGACAAATTTGTCCACCTTACTGCATGGAAATTCAACGACGTGCACATTTGGAGGATTTGGAGACTTCTACTTACATACTTGAAGTCCTACTTGCACACTTAGAGGATTCGAATACTTGAACTTGTATACTTAGAGGATTCAAATACTTCAACTTGTAAACTCGAAGAATATAAAGACTTCAACTTGCATACTTGGCTAAATGGAAAGAAACTTCAAGCATGTTGTTAAAGAAACTCATATTTTATAAGGGTTTGCCCTCATCTATTGACCAATCAATACTTCGTACAAGTCTAAAGTATGATAAGACAAAAGATAAAACTGAATACTTATTGCTTTGACTGACATGTGACAGATCAAGTGGGAACATGTGGTTTTTTGACACTTATGCAACTGAACTTAGGATATATTCTAAGCGCCTACGTACCTCAGTAAAGAGGATCAAGTCACAACGTAGTTTTGGGGGATTGAGTGATTTTTTTTTCTATCTTATTTTTTGGTTGTGCCGTACACAGTTTATACTCTTGCGGGCCAGGAGTGACATGCAGTTTAGGCTCGTACCTTAAGGAGCATCATCTTACTTCAAGGGTAGTACCTCTTTAGGAATTTTGCATTAATAGGACCAATCTTTATGCCATCTGCATCAATAAGCACCATGTGAATATGCTTCTTATACTACATACTGTCCATCCCATTTTGAGGTAAGTTTGCCCCCAGACTTGTGCGAAGTAATGATGGGTCTTCTTACAGCGAGAACTTGGTCTCCAACTTGAAAACACCTCAAGTGAACTTTCTTATTGAAAGCACGAGATAGACGAGCTTGATAACATTCAAGGTTTTGTTGGGCTTCTAGCCTCTTTTCGTCAAGTGCTTCTAACTCAGCAAGACGCAGTCGAGCATTTTCTTCTTCAGTGAGCCCTTCTTGAATAGCAAGTCTTAAGGAAGGTATTTGACGCTCGAGTGGCAGGACTGCTTCAACTCCGAAAGCAAGTGAATATGGTGTTGCTTGAGTTGGTGTGCGGTATGTTGTCCTATATGCCCAAAAATTTTCTTCCATTCTTTCATGCCAATCCCTTTTGGACTTCGAGACAACTTTCTTCAAGAGGTTGCATAGAGTCTTATTGAATGCTTCGGCAAGACCATGTAACATCCGACAATTTGAAGTGGCTTTGAAGGAGCTTGAAATTTGGAAATAGTCATTTTTGGAAAAAAATTTAAAAATCTGGAAATTTGGCTAAGTGTGGAAATCAGTGAGTTTTTGGCCAACTTTGAGCAGTCATAACTCCTAGATCAAGATAATCCAGGAGTAGTTCCAGTTATGTTTAGAAAGACCTTGGAACGATCTTTCCAACGCCACTGAGTTTACTCGATTCCGAGTTCGTATGATGGAGTTATGCCCTGTAGAAGTTGGGCAGTTGGAAGGGAAATCCGTCCGGAAATTTAAGGGCATTTTGGTCCTTTCACAAATCATTTCTTTTGAGCTCATATTGTTGTATTAGGCTGATCTTTGGATCATTTTTGTCCCATTTTGGAAAGAGAAAGAGTTAGGGTTCTTGAGAAGAATAAGAGAAGAAAGAGGAGATCAACAAGATTAGTCAAGATCATTGTGGATTTTCGTCGGGGGTGATCCCTATCAAGGTATGTGAGTTTTTGTGTGGGTTGATCCTTTCCCTCACGCACACCAAGCTTATTCTATGATTTGAGAAAAGATTGGAATTAGTTGTTGAAGTTGTTAGTTGTTGGGGATGTTGTTGAAGTTATCGTTCGTTGTGAGACATGATTGGGTTGTGTATTTAAGTTGAAACCTATTGTATGTTGAGGGAATTATGATTCTAAGAGTTATGACCCTTTTGAAGTTGATTCACCATCAATTCTCAGCAAGTTTTGGCTATCGATCCCCATCTACGTGACCTACGGACCGTAGATCGATTGACGGTCCGTACTGGTCAACCGTCAATCGGGACAGAAGTTGGGTTTTTGGGGCATCGATCTACGGGTACGACCTACGGTCCGTAACCTGACCTACGGACCGTAAGTCCGGACCGTAGGTCAACACTTAGTCATTCTTTTTAACTGAATTCTGGGGAAGTCTCTGACGCGATCTACGGACCTGCAGGACGGACCGTAAGTCCATCTACGGTCCGTCGATGGCGTCCGTAAGTGCCATCTGTGTCACTAGAAATCTGAAGTCTCAGCCAAGTTTCCCCATTTCTTTTCTCCCTTTCTCATGCATGTTCCAAAGTATTATACCTATGATTTTCAGTTGTTCCGACACTCCAAAGTACGTCTAAGCGTTCAAGAATCCCTCCATAACATGTGATCGAACACCTTGAATTCATAATTCCGATTCAAGGAAAGATAGTTCCAAGTCAAGTGAAGTTAGAAGTCAAGTAAAGGAGTATAGAGTTTCAAGCTAAGTAAGAGTCTCA
>NW_026033681.1:4168-15492 GCF_019186545.1 Solanum stenotomum
TGTAGGCTCGGGGCGTGACAAACTTGGTATCAGAGCAAAGAGTTGAAGAGTCCTAGGGAGTCTATGAAGCCGTGTCTGTAGAGTCCTAGTTATCGGTGTGAAGCACGCCACATCTATAATTGGGAGGCTGCAACATTTAGGAAGATTTCTCATTTCTCTCACACTCATTTCATGCGTTAGAGTTGATCTCTAAAGAGTTTCCTTCTAATTCACGCTTGCGCGTGTTTCAGCTAGTCATGCCTCCACGAAGAGTTGGCAGAGGGCGTCTTCCTAGACGCTATGTTGATGAGCAAGAGTTACCTGATGCACCTGGAGTGCAAGATCAAGGGGAAATTTCTTATGCCGAGTTCAGAGAGGCAATTAGAATTCTGAGTCAAGCTATAACTAATCAGATTGGTCAGCAAAGGGGAGCTCGACATGAAGGAGCTGACACTTCAAGGATTCGTGAGTTCTTGGGGATGAATCCTCCGAGTTTCATGGTTTCGAGCACTACTGAGGATCCAGAGGATTTCATTGAGGAGTTGAAGAAGATTTTTGATGTGATGCATGTGTCAGATACTGAGCGGGTTGAGCTAGTTGCGTATCAATTGAAGGATGTTGCTAGAACTTGGTTCGACCAGTGGAAAGGGGGCAGAGTTGAGAATGCACCACCTGCGAGTTGGGCCTGTTTTGAAGAAGCTTTCTTGGGGCATTTCTTTCCTCGAGAATTGAAAGAGGCTAAGGTACGTGTGTTCCTCACACTTAAGCAGGAGTCCTTGAGTGTTCATGAGTACCGTCTGAAGTTCACACAACTATCCCGCTATGCTCCGGAGATGGTTGCGAACATGAGGAATAGAATGAGCTTATTTGTTGCGGGGCTGTCTCGGTTGTCGAGCAAGGAAGGTAGGGCTGCAATGCTTATCGGGGACATGGACACATCAAGGTTAATGGTTTATGTGCAGCAGGTTGAGGAAGAGAAGCTGAGGGACAGAGAAGAGTTCAGAAGCAAGAAAGCTAAGATCGAGAACGAGTCCGGGCAGCAGAGAGGAAATCCAAACCGTTCCTCCTTTCAGCAAAGGCAACAGGGACCTGCTCCATCATTTGCTAGAGCACCTGCACCCAGATACAGAGGTGAATTTAAAGTTCAGAATCCGAAGGACTTCAGGGCTAGACCAGCACAATCTTCGGGTAGTGTGGCGCAAGGGAGTAGTAAGCCTCCGATCTGCGCCAAATGTGGTAGGAACCACTCAGGTATTTGTCGAGAGGGCTCCCTTGCTTGTTTCAAGTGTGGTCAGAATGGGCATTTCATGCGAGAGTGTCCAAAGAATAGGTAGGGTAATGAAGGCAATAAAGCACAGTCTTCTTCAGTTGTTCCACCAAACAGGACGACACCTAGAGGAGCTACTTCTAGTGTAGGTGGAGGAGCAAACCGCCTTTATGCTATCACCAGTCGCCATGAGCAAGAGAATTCTCCGAATGTTGTCACTGGTATGATCAAAGTCTTTGCTTTTGGTGTGTATGTTTTGCTAGACCCAGGAGCGAGTTTATATTTTGTAACTCCTTATGTTGCAAATCAGTTTGAGGTTCTTCCTGAAAGACTTTGTGAACCCTTTTGTGTTTCTACACCTATTGGGGAGTCTATTCTAGCGGAAAGAGTTTATCGTGATTGTCCTGTTTCTATCAATCACAAGAGCACCATGGTTGATTTGTTTGAGTTAGACATGGTAGATTTTGATGTCATTCTAGGTATGGATTGGCTTCATGCTTGTTATGCATCGATAGATTGTAGAACTCGAGCAGTTAAGTTTCAATTTCCGAATGAGCCAGTCATAGAGTGGAGTAGCAGCTCAGCAGTGCCTAAGGGTCGTTTTATTTCGTACCTTAAGGCGAGAAAGTTAGTTTCGAAGGGTTGTATCTATCACTTAGTCCGAGTTCATGACTCTAGTGTTGAGATACGTCATTTCCAGTCGGTTCCTATAGTAAGAGAGTTTCCAGAAGTTTTTCCTGATGATCTACCCGGAATTCCTCCTGAGAGAGAAATAGATTTCGGCATAGATCTCATTCCAGATACTCGTCCTATCTCTATTCCGCCATATAGAATGGCACCAGCAGAGTTGAAAGAGTTGAAAGAGCAGTTGAAAGACCTCCTAGAAAAGGGTTTCATTCGACCGAGTGCCTCACCTTGGGGTGCTCCGGTTTTGTTTGTGAGAAAGAAAGATGGTTCCCTTAGAATGTGTATAGACTACCGCCAGTTGAATAAGGTTACCATCAAAGAACAAGTACCCTCTTCCGAGGATTGATGATCTTTTTTATCAGCTTCAGGGTGCCACTTGTTTTTCAAAGATTGACCTCCGATCAGGCTATCATCAGTTAAGGGTAAGGGAATGTGATACCCCAAAGACAGCTTTCAGAACCAGGTATGGTCATTATGAGTTTTTGGTCATGTCCTTTGGTTTGACCAATGCGCCCGCAGCTTTCATGGATTTGATGAATAGAGTCTTCAAACCTTATTTAGATATGTTTGTTATTGTCTTTATTGATGATATACTAATCTATTCAAGGAATGAAGAAGATCATGCTAGTCATCTCAGAACAGTTCTTCAGACTTTGAAAGACAAGGAGTTGTATGCCAAGTTCTCTAAGTGTGAGTTTTGGCTTAAGTCTGTGGCATTCCTAGGCCACATTGTGTCCGGTGATGGAATTAAAGTTGATACTCGGAAAATTGAGGCAGTGCAGAATTGGCCTAGACCCACATCTCCAACTGAAATTAGGAGTTTCTTGGGATTAGCTGGCTATTATAGAAGGTTTGTTGAAGGGTTCTCGACTATTGCATCTCCTTTGACAAAGTTGACTCAGAAGACAGTGAAATTTCAATGGTCTGAAGCTTGTGAGAAAAGCTTTCAGGAATTGAAAAAGAGGTTGATTGCTGCTCCAGTTTTGACGCTACCAGAAGGTACTCAAGGTTTTGTGGTGTATTGTGATGCATCTAGAATTGGTTTGGGTTGTGTCTTAATGCAGAATGGCAAAGTTATAGCTTATGCCTCCAGACAGTTGAAGGTTCATGAGAAGAACTACCCAACCCATGACTTAGAGCTAGCTGCTGTAGTATTTGCTTTGAAGATATGGCGTCATTACTTGTATGGTGTGCATGTCGTCATATTCACTGATCACAAGAGCCTTCAATATGTGCTTACTCAGAAAGAGCATAATCTCAGACAGAGGAGGTGGTTAGAGTTACTCAAGGATTATGACCTGAGCATTCTTTACCACCCAGGTAAGGCTAATGTTGTTGCTGATTCTTTGAGCACGTTGTCTATGGGTAGCACCGCCCATATTGAAGAAGGAAGGAGAGAGTTAGCAAAAGATGTGCACAGACTGGCATGCCTGGGAGTCAGATTTACAGATTCCGCAGAAGAAGGAATAACGGTGACGAGTAGGGCCGAGTCATCATTAATGTCAGAAGTGAAAGAAAAGCAAGATCAAGATCCCATTGTGCTTGAGTTGAAGGCAAATGTTCAGAAGCAAAGAGTATTAGCTTTTGAACAAGGGGGAGATGGTGTATTAAGATATCAAGGTAGAATGTGTGTACCTATGGTAGATGGACTCCAAGAGAAGATTATGGAGGAATCTCATAGCTCCAGATATTTCGTTCATCCAGGTTCCACCAAGATGTATCGTGATTTGCGTGAAGTTTATTGGTGGAATGGCATGAAGAAGGGCATTGCTGAGTTTGTTGCTAAGTGTCCAAATTGCCAACAAGTCAAAGTTGAACACCAAAGGCCCGGTGGTTTGGCTCAGAGGATAGAACTTCCAGAGTGGAAGTGGGAGATGATCAATATGGATTTCATCACATGGTTGCCAAGATCTCGTAGACAACATGATTCTATTTGGGTGATTGTCGACAGAATGACAAAGTCAGCTCATTTTCTACCGGTAAAGACTACCAATACCGCAGAAGATTATGCCAAGTTGTATGTTCAAGAGATAGTGAGACTTCATGGAGTCCCAATCTCCATTATTTCAGATAGAGGTGCACAGTTTACTGCACAGTTCTGGAAATCTTTCCAGAAGGGCTTGGGTTCAAAGGTGAACTTAAGTACTGCCTTTCACCCTCAGACTGATGGGCAAGCAGAGCGCACTATTCAGACCTTAGAGGATATGTTGAGGGCTTGTGTAATCGATTTCAAAGGGAGTTGGGATGATCACCTACCTCTCATTGAGTTTGCCTACAACAACAGTTATCACTCTAGCATCCAGATGGCTCCATATGAAGCTCTTTATGGGAGAAGATGTAGATCTCCTATTGGATGGTTTGAAGTTGGTGAAGCACAGTTGATAGGACCAGATTTAGTTCACCAAGCTATGGAGAAGGTGAAAGTGATTCAAGAGAGGTTGAAAACGGCACAGAGTCGTCAGAAATCCTACACCGATGTTAGGAGAAGAGCGTTAGAGTTTGAAGTAAATGATTGGGTATATTTGAAGGTTTCACCCATGAAAGGCGTTATGAGGTTTGGTAAGAAGGGGAAACTTAGTCCCCGGTATATTGGACCTTTCCGCATAGCCAAGAGGATTGACAATGTTGCTTATGAGTTGGAGTTACCACAGGAACTAGCAGCGGTTCATCCGGTATTTCACATCTCCATGTTGAAGAAGTGCATAGGCGATCCTTCATTGATCCTACCGACTGAAAGTATCAAGATCAAGGATAACTTATCTTATGAAGAGATTCCTGTTCAAATTTTGGATCGTCAAGTTCGTAGGTTGAGAACGAAAGATGTAGCTTCAGTCAAGGTCCTTTGGAGGAACCAATTTGTTGAGGAAGCGACTTGGGAAGCCGAAGAAGACATGAAGAAGAGATATCCATATCTCTTTGAATCCGCAGATCAAGGTATTAATTTCCTTCTTAGTGCTCTTTAAATTATAATGAGCATGTCGTTATTGTTGTTGCGTTTGCATGGTTGTTTGTTGGGTGTTGAGTTGATGTTACACCCTTAGCTTTGTAAGAGTTACCTCATTCGAGGACGAATGTTCCCAAGGGGGAGATATTGTAACATCCGACAATTTAAAAATGAATATGAAGAAGCTTGAAATTTGGAAATAGTCATTTTTTGGAAAAATTTAAAATCTGGAAATTTGGCAGTCCAGAATCTGGAAAATTTGGCTAAGTTCAAAAATCTGAAAATTTGGCTAAGTGTGGAAATCAGTGAGTTTTTGGCCAACTTTGAGCAGTCATAACTCCTAGCTCAGGATGAGTTAGGAGTAGTTCCAGTTATGGTTTCGAAGCTTGTGGAACGATCTTTCCAACGCCACTGAGTTTGCTCAATTCCGAGTTCGTATGAGCGAGTTATGATCTTTGAAAGTTGGGCAGTTGGCAGGGATTCCGTTCCGGAAATTTAAGGGCATTTTGGTCTTTTCACAAATCATTTCTTTTGAGCTTATATTGTTGTATTAGGCTGATATTTGGATCATTCTGTCCCATTTTGAAAGAGAAAGAGTTAGGGTTCAAGAGAAGAAGAAGAGAAGAAGGAGAAGAAGAAGAGAAGAAAGAGGAGATCAACAAGATTGGTCAAGATCATTGTGGATTTTCGTCGGGGGTGATCCCTATCAAGGTATGTGAGTCTTTAGTGTGGGTTTATCCTTTCCCCCCCACATACCAAGCTCGTTTTTATGATTTGAGAAGAGATTGGATTTGTTGTTGAAGTTGTTGAAGTTGTTAGTTGTTGTTGATGTTGTTAGTTGTGTTGTTGAAGTTATTGTTGGTTGTGGGACAGGATTGGGCTGTGTATTTGAGTTGTGATCTATTGTATGTTGAGAGATTGATGATCCTTAGTGTTGGTTGGTTCATACCCCCACACACCAACTTGTTTTTAATTCCAAGAGAAGATTTATTGGTTGTTGAAGTTGTAGTGGTGTTGTGTTGAAGTTCTTGCTGATTTAGTACAGATTTCTGGCTGTGATTTTTGAGTTGAATCTATTGTATAATAAGGGTCTTTATGGTTCTAAGTGTTGCTGCTGAAACCTTGAGGTTGAGAGGGTTTAGAATTGGAAAGAAACAAGGGGAAAAAGTCGGATTTTTGGGGAAAAAGGGGCTGGGCTGTTGCACCTCTCCTAGTGCCAAGGACACCAATCCTTCCCTTTCATTCACCATTTCTTTTTTCATACATGTTCCTAGGTATTATACCTATGTTTCCTAGTTGTTTCCAACACTCCAAGGTACTTCCAAAAGTCAAGTAAAACTACAAGTCAAGTGAAGTTAGTTTCCAAGTCAAGTGAAGTTAGTTTCCAATTCAAGTGAAGTTAGTTTCCAAGTCAAGTGAAGTCAAGCTTAGAAGTAAGTAAGTCAAAGCAAGTCTTTAAGGTTTTCCAAGAGTCTTCATTGAGCGTTTTAACTTCATTCTAAGGCTCAAGTTCCAAGTTAAGTATTGAGTTTCAAGTCAAGTCAAAAGTTAAGAGTTTCATGTTAAGTTAAGAGTTTCACATCAAGCCAAGAGTTCAAGTAAAGTAAAGAGTTTAAAGTTGAGTTCTTTTCTCAAAGTTATTAGGGAACTATGTATTCCCAAAGAAGTTTTAAAGAAATGTTTTTACATTTAAACAAGGTTGGAAACTGAGATTTCCAAAAGAGCCTTCGGGCTAGTTTTTGAGTAATTATCTCATATCAGCAGGAAGAAATATGTTTTAAAAACATAAGAGCCAGTACATTTTAGGAGTAGTATCGAGTACCGAATTGGGGGAGCGTTCAAAGAACCCACTGCCCCCATAGAACCATGTTAGCCACCATGGGTAGAAAAGGATCATACTTTTTAGATGAATCCTTTTCAGATTAGACTAGTGGATCCATTAGGCAGTTCAGGTCTTATACCTTTGGCCGGGTATAAGATGCTCTAGCAGCGTGTGGTCGCTCGCTGTATCATCACTATAGCTCTTATGTGATAGTTGTCGGTTAGAGAAACTCCCACAGCAGCTATTGTATTTTCATACACAGAGATTTTTTTGTATTTTTATATACATCAGTTCATTGTATTTCTATATACATTTCGGGCTTATAGTATCTTTGTATACACACCGAGTTTATAGCATGTTTTAAACAGTCTTTTTTTATATCGCACTTGTTTTAAATTGCCTTATATTGAAAGAAATCAATCAGGTTTAGTTGGGTTGAGCCAGGTAAGCTATTCAGTTTCTTTCAGATTTTTCCTTCTAGCCTTTGTTGCTTAGTTTCCGCTTGCATACTCGTACATTCCATGTACTGATGCCAGTTGGCCTGCATCGTTTGATGATGCAGATTCAGGTACCCCGGATCAGCATCCTGCACGTCGTTGATCCAGCTGAGCACTCCAGAGTCAGTGGTGAGCCTCCTTGCATTCCGGAGGACTCAATTATTTTTATTTTAGTTTTTTTTGTTTTATTAGGATGTTGCGGGTATGGGTGGCAACGGAACCGGTAATAGAACTACCGGACTGGGACGTTCCGGAACCGGAACGGAACCGGGCACCACGGGCCGGAATCGAACCGGAACCGGGACGGACCGGAACCGGTAATTCCGGAAAAAAATACGTGTACCCGTCCCGGACCGGTAACGGACCGGACCGGACCGGATCGGAAACCGGGTCCAACCGTTATAAATTATATTTTTTTATTAAAATTAAAAAATTAGGAATATTACACTTAAAAATTTATACTTTTAAAGTTTTAAATACAAACTTTCAAACTTTTAAAAGTATAAAAGTTTAAATTTCACAATTTAAAACTTTGAAAATTTAAATTCAAACTTTAAAACTATAAAAGTTTAAATTTCACCCTTTAAAAGTTTGAAAATTTAAATTCAAATTTCAAACTTTAAAACTATAAAAAGTTTAAATTTCACAATTCACACTTTAAAAGTTTGAAAATTTAAATTTGAATTATAAACTTTAAAACTATAAAACTATAAAAATTTAAATTTCACACTTTAAAGTTTAAATTTTAAAAGTTTGAAAATTTAAATTCAAACTTTAAAACTATAAAAGTTTAAATTTCACACTTTAAAAGTTTGAAAATTTAAAACTTTAAAACTATAAAAGTTTAAATTTCACACTTTAAAAGTTAAATTTGAACTTTTGAAGACAATAATAAAAAAAAATTAAGGCGAATAGCCTATACTTTTATTAATATTAATTAAATAGTACAAGTTGAGTTACAAAATATTAGTAGAGTATTAAAAAATCTAATCTACACAGCCACCTTCTAGGAAGGGTTCTGTTTGAATTAGACCTCGAATTATTATACTCATACTAATAGACATTTAAATTTAATAGTTCATGCTACCAAGGAAATCTTTTTTTAAATCATTTAACATTTCTCTAGTAACATGCTCTGGAATTGGTTGATTAGCTAGTTCTTCCATTGCATCAATGCCGTCATCACTAAAATCTAGCATTATTTCATCAACGTCATTTTCAAATTTGGTCGGTAGAGGTGGACGACCATAACTCCTTCTCTCGCCATTAATCCAATCTCTAAATAGTACGGATATCTCCAAGCTATCTGCTGCTAATGAATATCTATGCTCTCCAATTTGAAATCTTGCTGCACTAAAAGCGCCTTCCGAAGCTACTGAAGATGCTTGAATAGCTAACACATCTCGAGCAACCGGTTGTAGTTTTGGAAATCCTTTGCCGCGATTGCTCCACCATTCTAGAAGATCAATAGTAGTAGGTTCTGTATTTTGATTAATATATGCATCAAAATCATTTCTATCATTATGAGAAAGTTCAATAATACAATCTATCATATCATCAATATCATCTTCATTATTATATCTACTCCTAGAACTTTGAGGCTCTTCGTTATGTACTACATTCCTTATATTAGAATTATACAAGTCGTACAATTTTCTAGCTTCAATTTTTATACTATCTTTAACATCTTGACAACTAGGTGTTTCATCATCTTCACTATCAATACCCAAATTAAAATATATTTTATCAACCATTCGTGATGCACCTTCATCTTTGTAATGTGGGTTTAACAAACAAGCAGTTAAATAAATTTGAGGAATAGGAATAAAATATTTTTTAAATTTTTCAATCATTTTCTTAACAGATTGTTCAAATCTTGGTTTATTTTTGAATTTATAAAATTTAGTAGAAATAGCACAAATATTAGGTAAAACAGAGCAAATAGTTGGATAATAAAGTGCAGATATTTTTTTTGTAGTTAAATAAAAAACTTTTAAGAATTCTATAAGTTCTTTTATGTCATTCCAATCATTATCATCAAGTCTATATGTCATATTTGAATTATGAGCATTCCAAACCATTTGTAAAGGTTTCCTATATTCATAAGCAACTTCAAGCATTTCAAATAAAGAATTCCATCTTGTACACACTGATTTTGGAATTTTTCTAGGTGGAAGATTAAATTCACGACAACGATTTTCAAAATCTCTACGTCTAGACTTAACTTGACATTTAAAAATAAAATGACATGCAGTTTCAACTTTTGTGCAACCATCATCATATATTGCTATACCATCTCTAACAATCAAATTATATATGTGTGCAGCACACCTAATATGAAAACCATCAATATAAATAGGGCAAAGAGACGGTTTTAGTATTTCAACAGCATTACTATTATTAGAAGCATTATCTAATGTGACACTACTTATTTTATCACAAATTCCATAGTTTTGCAAAACATCTATAATTGTTTGAGCTATATAACTACCGGTTTTATGCATTTCACAACATTTATAACCTAAAATTCTTTTTTGCAAAGTCCAATTTTCATCAATCCAATGCGCAGTAATTGTGAAATAATCATTACCATTTACACTACGGCCCATATCAGAAGTAATAGCTATTTTACAATTGTTATAATAAAATAAACAACGAAGATATTGAAAATGTTGAGCTTGATAATCAAAGATAGCCTTTTTAATTGTATTTCTAGTAAAACCTTTAAAATGTGGATTATACACAATTTGAATATAATGAATAAAACCGGGATTTTCAGCAAAACTAAATGGCAAACCCATAACAACAATCATTTTAGCTAATTCTTCAAGATCTTTTTCTCTACTATATGACCGTTGTATACTAGAACCAGAAACATTAGAAGGATTTAATTGTGTTTGGACCATATTAGAGCCATCTACTCCTACATTTTCAGGAAGGGTGGTACCATTTTTTTTAGCTTCGGCTACAGCTTTAGCATGCAAAAATTCATTTTTACAACATGACATTAAATGATTACTCAAATGTCCCGTCCCACCCTGTTTTCCTACAGTTTTATGATTCATTCTATGTTTACATTTATTACAAATAGCTTGTGTTTTATCTTCATTCTGAGTCATAAATTGCCACACAACTGATTTTTTAGCGCGTTCTACCTTAGTCCTAGGATGCACGGGGGGAATGGGAGCAGGACAACGAAAGGGAGCGGGAGCCGGGGAAGAGGGATTGGGAGGGGGACTAGTAGCCGACGGTGGCTCAGTTTCATCATCATCATATTCATCAACATTATTATCAAAACTATCAACATAATCATTAACATCATGTTCATCATCTTCAGGTAATTCCTCTTCAAAATTACCAAATCTTCTTTGTAAATGTTTATGATAAGAATCTAATCCACTATTACTATCAATATTAAAAACAGTTTCATCAACATGCGTATAATCATCCGTATTTATTCTTAATTGAGAAGTTTTTTTAGTTTTAGATTGAGAATTACTACCGGTTTTTTTATTTTTCTTGGATTTTGAGCTAGATAAATTAGTGAACGAATTAACTATGGTTTTTTTACCCTTTTCAATAATGTTTTTTCCAAAATCCATATTCAAAATATAAAAAGTGAGTAAATTATATATAATACGAAAATGATTAGGAAAGTTTTAAACAAATAAACAACTAAATAAGTAGAGACTAGAGATTAATTACTCACAAAATAAATAATTAAATGTAAACAAATAAATAACTAAATGAAAATTGAGTTGGAACGAATTTACCAAACGTCTACTTAAAAAAGTAGACGTGTATGACCGGAAGGCGAAAATTGAAAGTTGAATTTTGAAGCTCCAATTTCCAAAGATCAAATTCGTAATTTTAACGAGAAGTCGAGAATAAGAGAATTTAGAGAGTAGAGAGACTAGAGAGTAGAGAGATTATAAGATATTTTTGTGAGTGAAAAGAATGAAAGATTAGGGGTATTTATAGTTAAAAAAAAAAGGTTGAAAATGTAGTTTTAAGAAGTTTGGGGTATTAAAAAAAGTTTGGGGGGTAGGGAGGTGTAAATGGGGGGTTATGGGGTGAAAGAGCCGTTGGTGGGGCCCAAAACCCGTTGCCCAACGGCTATTTTTCAAA
>NW_026033681.1:15510-16756 GCF_019186545.1 Solanum stenotomum
AAAAAAAAAAAAAAAAAGTTCTGAACCGGACCGGACCGGGACGGAACCGGGACTAACCAGACCGGGACGGACCGGTAATTCCCGTTTTCCGTCCCGTTACCCCTCCCGGACCGGAACAAGTCCGAATCTAACCGGCACTATCCGGAACCGAGACGGAACCGGTAATGGACCGGAACGGACCGGAACCGGAACCGGTACCTCCCTGTTCCGTTGCCACCCTTAGTTGCGGGTCTGTCCCAACATCCATCTCAGTATTTTAGAGGCTTCATAGACAGGCAGTCAGTCAGCTAGTTTTGAGTCTCTTATCTATGTATATATATGTAAATACTCTATTTTGAGACCCGAGACGCCTTTATGGCCAGATTTGTATCAGTTAAGTTGTTTTATGATCTTGCTTTGCATGAAGTTATTCAGTGAGTTAGGTTTCCGCTGAGTTAAGAAAGTCAGGCCAAGGGTTCGTTTGGGGCCAGAAATGGTCTCCGGGTGCCGGTCCCGCCCTGGGTGTAGGCTCGGGGCGTGACAGTTTGTTTGAAATCTGGGGTGTTACATTTTTTTCTTTAAGTCGTAGCTTTGCTAACAAGTAACTTTTTTCTATTATGGTATTATTTCTGGCTTTCAAGTTTTTAGTTCGATGACTTGCATTTTTGTAAAGTTTGTATTCTAAGGTTTGAATAATCAAAGCTATTTCTTATTTGCAGTAATTATTTAAATAATCTTCACCTAATAACCAAGTTGTTGAGTGTTGCTCCATTTTCTAGTTAATTTGAAGGAGACAATAAAGTTTGCTTATTTGCATCCTACCAAAATTGTAGGCAAATGGAATGTAACAGAGATGAATTTGTTAAGGCCAAATAAATTGGTGAGCAGAAATTAACCTAGAAGGACATTGCTGGAGCTCAAAAAATTGCTTTGAAGGCTCAAAATAGGTTTTCCGCCTCAGATGGTAATTCTTAGTTCCGGTAGATTATCAAAGTTTATGTTGCTCATGAGAAGAAGAAGACTAAAGTGGAAGTGGATTTTTGTTGTGTCCTTTCTGTAGAGTCCTCAGCTGATGATGAAACAATAATAAAATATTACACAAGGTTTGCTCAAGCTCTTAACCTGATATAAATCAATTTGTTAGGAAAACTCTTAAGATTATATCTAAAGTTCCGAGTTTGCTGTCTGAAACAACCAAAAGAATGATTTAGGAATATAAATATGGATCTTTTGCTTCCAGAATGAAGCTTCTTACATCATAAGAAGT
>NW_026033682.1:0-807 GCF_019186545.1 Solanum stenotomum
TATCTGAAATAATGGAGATTGGGACTCCGTGAAGTCTCACTATCTCTTGAACGTACAACTTGGCATAATCTTCGGCTGTATTGGTAGTCTTTACCGGTAGAAAATGAGCTGACTTTGTCATTCTGTCAACAATCACCCAAATAGAATCATGTTGTCTGCGAGATCTTGGCAACCCTGTGATGAAGTCCATATTGACCATCTCCCACTTCCACTCTGGTAGTTCTATCCTCTGGGCCAAACCACCGGGCCTTTGGTGTTCAACTTTCACTTGTTGGCAATTTGGACACTTAGCAACAAACTCAGCAATGCCCTTCTTCATGCCATTCCACCAATAGACTTCACGCAAATCACGATACATCTTGGTGGAACCTGGATGAACGGAATATCTAGAGCTATGAGCCTCCTCCATAATCTTCTCTTGGAGTCCATCTATCATAGGTACGCACAATCTACCTTGATATCTCAAAACACCATCTCCCCCTTGTTCAAAAGCTAATACTCTTTGCTTCTGAACATTTGCCTTCAACTCAAGCAAAATGGGATCTTGATCTTGCTTCTCTTTCACTTCTGACATTAATGATGACTCGGCCTTGCTCGTCATCGCTATTCCTCCCTCTGCGGAATTTGTACATCTGACTCCCAAGCATGACAGTCGGTGTACATCTTTTGCTAACTTTCTCCTTCCTTCTTCGATATGGGCGGTGCTACCCATAGACAACCTGCTCAAAGAATCAGCAACAACATTAGCCTTACCTGGGTGGTAAAGAATACTCAGGTCGTAATCCTTGAGTAACTCTAACCACCTCC
>NW_026033683.1:0-243 GCF_019186545.1 Solanum stenotomum
CAGAAGGCTATCAAAGGACAAGCCCTGGTTGATCACCTCGCAGAAAACCCGGTGGACCAGGATTACAAGTCGCTCATGACCTACTTCCCTGATGAAAAGGTTTTGTTTGTAGGAGAAGACATATTAGAGTCATATGATGGATGGAGAATGTTCTTTGATGGAGCATCGAACTCCATCGGAGTTAGAATAGGAGCAGTCTTAATCTCGAAAACAGATCAGTATTACCCGATCTCAGCCAAGATC
>NW_026033684.1:0-803 GCF_019186545.1 Solanum stenotomum
GGTATATTTAGATACCATACTATTCATAGATTGATGACCTACTCAATTGCCATACTATTCATGTTTTAGAAGCTCTTTCTCAAACTCATCTTAACTTTCTCAAAAACACAGTTTAAAACTCAAGTGTTGTCTTAAAGAAAAGCTTCTCATGATTTATAACTCAAAATAGAGTTTATGCTGAAATATATTGATAATGTGGCATAAAACTGGAGCATGTATATCTGAATAACTGAAATATCTGACCTAGCATGTGTAATTCAAGAACTAATGAAATACATAGCTAGGGTTCTAAAATTTATACGATAAACTAAGCAATAACATGATAATCTGATTTGGAACATTTTCAATAACTAATTCATGATGATCTGTTGAAATTCTAAAAATCCTATGTCTATTCATAATCATGGAATCAAGAATCTGACTGAATTCTAGGGACCTAATGGGCAAAAGGAACCCACTAGCGAAATCCCACATACCTGGTGACGAATTCCACGGAGAAATCTTTCGATTTCGGGGCTGGAACTGAAGGAACCTTGCTGCGTTCTTGAACTAGGGTTCTTGACCTTTTTCTCCTCTCTTGCTTCTAATTTTCTAAGTTTGATTAATGATTTTGACTAAGGCAAGTTCTAGTTATCTTTCTAGGCTTAAACTAATTAAAACCTCATGATTTAGGGTCTAAACGACGTATCTTAGGGGTTAAACGAAATAGGAAAAGACCAAAAGACCCCTGAATTAACTGTTGTCGAAGTGACCTACGGATTGGACCTACGGGCCCTAGGTCAATCTACGGTCCGTAGATTGCG
>NW_026033685.1:0-481 GCF_019186545.1 Solanum stenotomum
GGAACCACCACTTATATAGTATGATGATGTATGATGATGATGAAGTATGATGATGATATATAGCACGTAAAAAAAATAAAATAAAATAGATAGAAGTAGAATAGAAAATAGAATATAATAGAAAGAAATAGAAAGTAGAAATAGAAAATATTATATAAAAGAAAGAAATATTAATAGAAAGAAATAGAAAGTAGAAATAGAAAATATTATATAAAAGAAAGAAATATTAATTAGACTCACGTGGCAATTTTTGATTGGTTTGGTAGTAGTTGAGGAACCACCACTTCTATAGTATGATGAAGTATGATGATGATATATAGTAAGTTGGTAGTCCAAGGGAACCACCACTTATATAGTATGATGAAGTATGATG
Source organism: Solanum stenotomum (assembly GCF_019186545.1). NCBI lineage: Eukaryota > Viridiplantae > Streptophyta > Magnoliopsida > Solanales > Solanaceae > Solanum > Solanum stenotomum. Next base: position 374 of record NW_026033685.1, read on the forward strand.
ATGATGAAGTATGATGATGATATATAGCAAGTAAAAAAAATAAAATAAAATAGATAGAAGTAGAATAGAAAATATAATATAATAGAAAGTAGAAATAGAAAATATTAT
>NW_026033686.1:0-204 GCF_019186545.1 Solanum stenotomum
AAACTTCTCATGATTTATAACTCAAAATAAGATTTATGCTGAAATAGACTGATAATATGGCATAAAACTGGAGCATGTATATCTGAATAACTGAAATATCTGACCTAGCGTGTGTAATTCAAGAACTAATGAAATACATAGCTAGGGTTCTAAAATTCATGCGATAAACTGAGCAGTAATATGATAATCTGATTTGGAACATTT
>NW_026033687.1:0-277 GCF_019186545.1 Solanum stenotomum
ACAACCTTTCATAAAGGTCACAACCCTTCTGCTTAGTCACAACCCTTCAGGAGAGTCACAACCCTTCATTTCCTGTTCACACCTTTAAAACCCAACAATCCCCCACATGAATAGGGAATGACTATTGTTAAAACATATGCATGAAAAACTGTGTGATTCGTAAGTAAGGATTGATTGCATCTGGATAAGTGGGTTTCCCTTTAAACTTTCCGTAGTGAACATATATCGGATATACTCGGTCAATCGGTTGATTTGATATCTTTGAACCGTTGAGCTT
>NW_026033688.1:0-836 GCF_019186545.1 Solanum stenotomum
TTTGTTGTTTTTTAGGGTTTTGGGTTTCCTACTGCTTTTTTGGATTTAGGATTTGGGGTTTAGCCCTATGGTTTAGGTGGAATGGTTTAGGGTTTCTTTGGGTATAATGCCTAAGTTTTAATTCAAGGGTTTTTAAGGTTTAGGGCTTAAGTTTTTGTTGAATTTTTTAGGTTCAGAGTTTTTTTATGTTTAGAATTTTAAAAGGGGATTCCAAGTTCGTTATGACTTTTTACTGTTTAGGGGTTCTTACGGCTTAGGGTTTCTTTGGAGTTAGGGCTTAGGATTTTAAATTTAGCGATTTTAGGGGTTAGGGATTTTTAGGGTGTTTTTAGGTTTAGTGTTTTTAAAGGTGTTTTTAGGCTTTAGGGTTTAGCCCTAAGGTTTAGGCGGAAGGGTTTAGGGTTTTTTTAGGTATAAGTGTTTCTTAGGGTAGAGTTTCTTAGGGATTTCAAATTTCTTAGGTTTAAGCATTTAAAGGTGTTGATCTAATATGCTTATGATATTCCAACTCAAGGTTAGCTTAGGGTCACTCGTGATCCTAGGTCTCGTGTTACGTCAAGTGGGTAACTTCGGGGAGTGACAAAAACAATGTATGAATAAAAGCCTCTAACTGACTAGAGATGTTGGGACATGTCCCCAGCTAACTCTAGCAAAACTGAAACTAAAATGAAAGACTGAATATAAAACATGTAAATAATCCTCGAAAAACGAGGACTCATTTCTGATATTGGTAATTACGGATCGGGAAACGATCTCCATGTGATCTGAATGCTAAGGACCTGAACTTACATCAAGAGAAGATGTAGCATAGACTATGTATCAGTAGTTTAACGATT
>NW_026033689.1:0-803 GCF_019186545.1 Solanum stenotomum
ACCTCGGGATTATTGGCTCTGCAACATCAAGTCTTTGAAATTTTCCACAACTTCAAGGGTCCTTAGGTAAAAAGTATTAAAGAAAATACTATATGTATTAATTTTGATTTTTTTTTTTTATACTTATCGTATGCATGACTTTGCTTAAAATAATACAATTCATTATCATACGTTACGAAACAATAGGTAACAATATTCATATAAAAGTCGGTTTATTTGACTTTTTGTCACTCGATTTGATTCGTTCTTTAATTAATAGATTATTAATTTAACTTTTCAACAACTTGATCAAATGAGTTTTAGTTATGTCACAATCAACTAAGTAATTACTTCTAAACTCTATTTGGATCATTGACTTTAATTTATTTATTTTATTGTATTGTATTATTTGTGGATATAATATTAATATAATACATAAGTCTGTCTTTTAACTTGATCTTAACTAATATTTATATTCTTCAATTTTGAAAGTGCACAAATAAGTACTTAAAACTTGTATGAAGTTGGAAAAGTAGACACAAGCATCCCATGTGACATGATGTATGTAGGATGCCACATAGGACATAGATTGCCACGTAGAACGCGTATATATGTCTACTTGTTTAATTTTATATAACTCAACCACAAATTATGACATAGACTTGACCACTTGGGCCAACCTTAGTTGGACGATCCTTCAAAGTGCAATGAAGGTCACTAGCCTAGGTCGTTGAGCCTTTTTGATCATCCATTGACCTCGTCTAGATAAGTATGTTTCCTTGAAAATCCTTTGTGACAGCTGATAAGGAACATCTTATGCTTAA
>NW_026033690.1:0-1101 GCF_019186545.1 Solanum stenotomum
CAAGTTTTCCCTTTAGATCTTCATAAGCTACCACCAACTTGGGGTCCGAAACTGGATGTCACATTCTAGAAACCAAAACAGTATGAAAGATTAATAGAGGAATAATTCAAATAAGAACAACTAGTTCTGCAAAACTTAAATATATGACCTGTCATTGCCATTTTCCATCTAAAGCCAAAAGAGGAGCACAACAAAATTGGAAAGATAACATTCCAGGAAAAAAATTCCCATCTTCTAAGGACCACTCTCTCAAAAAGCAATATCTTATTGATGTCAAATCAACCAATTTGTATTCTGCTCATTTTGCTTGAAGGAAAGAATAGGTCATGTATACTCCCATCCCCAACTAAAAACAAGTTCAAATAAAGAATCTTGCTTCATTCAACACAAAACACATTACAGCAGAGGCTCAGCTAAAACCAGAAGACAAGTTACGAGGTTTGGTCATTTATTTACCAACTTTCTACTTCTAACATATTTCTTCAGTTCATTGGCTTAATCTTTTTATTTATTAGCAAACTATATTTGAAACAATCAAAAAACATATTTCTTCAGTTCCTTGTCTTAATCTTTTTAATTATTGGCAAACTATATTTGAAACTAAGTATAATAGTACTCTAATTTTGAGACACTTCAACTAAATAGAAACAAAAGTAATCTATTATGGAGGTTCTAAAAATTCACCTTCAGTAAGAAGGTCGGGGATGGAGGCGCTGGTCGAGATGGAGGCGGCGCCGGTCGGGATGGAGGCAGCACCGGTCGGGATGGAGGCGCGCGACCTCCTGTTGCTGGGAGTGACTTCCTCTGCAGCTGTCGCGACCTTCCTCTGCTGCTGCAAAGGTGGCGTGGCGGCGGTCGGGGATGGTAGCGTGGCGCCGGTCGGGGATGGGTGGGGATGGGCGGCGCCGATTGGGGTGGGTTGGGAGTGGGGAGTGAAAGTTAACTTAGGTTTTGAGAGTTAGACTTTAGGAGTAAGACTTATATTATCATTCTTTTTTTAAGAGAATTGTTTAATTTACCGACCACGGGATGTCGGTATTTTTTAAAATAATTATATATATTTAAAAATATTCAATAAATACTGGCATCATGAAGTCGATA
>NW_026033691.1:0-623 GCF_019186545.1 Solanum stenotomum
GCTCGAAATGATTAATTTATATTGTGGAGTGTCAAAATTGAGTGTCAACAACTGTCCCTCGTTTGACTTGTATTGATGAAAGAAATTCGAGGCAAATGAAATTGACGAATCCAATTTTGACTCACCACATCTTCATCTTTTGGAAAGGGATTAGGTACAGACTTTGGGAATTATGGTCGAACCCCGGAAGTGGGTTTCCTACATATCTCAAGTTATATTAGAATTTAGGCCACTTGTAGTTCTATACGCTTGCTTTGACACACGATTTTGAGAAAATTCAAAAGTTATCCCAACGTCGAATTATAAAGAGATTAGAATGCTCGAGAATAAGATTTCAGAAAGGATGTCGAAATACAGCCGAGTTTTCAACATTGAGCCCGCCTACATATCCTTAAACCTTAGGAATCAGGCTGTTTGTAGTTCGACTCGATCGTTTGAAAAGGAAATCTATTATGCTAGATAACCTTTGTTTTTGGAAGAGTGACAAGTAAGTCAAGTATGGAAAGGAGGCTTGCAACCTCTTAGCCATTAATGTGGCACACTTCACACCCATAATTAAGAACTTACACGGACATAATTTCCAAAGCTCTTGGTTCATTGTCAGTCAGATTGGAAAGCTGCCT
>NW_026033692.1:0-6608 GCF_019186545.1 Solanum stenotomum
GTTGGTAGATGTATTCCTACTTCCTTGAATTACATGAAGTTGTTTTGGCCTTGTTGTGTGGAGTTGATGTTCCTCCTAGGTATGTGTTATGTTTATAATGTTGTATGTATGATTGTGGACTGCTAGTCTTGAGTCGCTACCCCCTTATGTGTTTAAAGTCTCATTCGAGGACGAATGTTCCCAAGTGGGGGATAATGTAACGACCCTAAAAATGAAATAGGAAGAACTAGAGTCTCACATGTGTATTGAAGTTGGTAACTTGATTTAAATAATGTAGATAGGCTTTTTGAGTTTAGTTCAAAGAGATTTGGTAAGTCCATGTGGGCAAGGGGCGTTTTCGTAAATATTATTTTTTTAGTTAAATTAAGAAGTGGGTATATTTTATATTATTTCTAAATAGCAATATAAGGTATTAAAACATTTAAAAAGGTATTTTTTTTTTTATTATGATTATGGCCTTGAAGGCATTATATGAGGAATTGAAGTGTTGACATGATAGCATATATGTGAATGTGATGTAAAGGATTTGAATGATAATTTAATGAAGCAAAGGTAATCATGTTGTGAATATAAATGTGTTCATGTGATCCCAAGGTGAGCTTGAATAAAGTATTATTGTATTGTGATTAAAAGTATGTTCTCTCTTAACACTTATGAATGAAGATGCTGGAATGTGAAGTGTCTTATATTGTTGAATGTCATCTCTTGACTAGGTAGACTTAGGTGCTCTTCTTGATAAATGAAAAGCTATGTTGAATATAAATCGATAGGCTATGGCATTCCTTTCATATGTAAGTGACGAAATCTATTTCTGAGCTGGGTAGTGTTTGGTATTTTATGCATATCTTGTTCTCTAGAAGTTTGTTTACAATGAATAAATATGATTTTGAAAGCTAACTCGTATACCTAGAACTCTTATGTTTATGGAAAACTCTAATTTAGCTGTTATGGACACGAAATATGGGACGCAACATACGGCAAGTTCTGCCCATATTTCGGAAATTGAAATCCTGTATGATCAGTTGTAGTGTTTTGAATATATCTTTTTGTACAAAATATATTTTGCGGTGATTCTTGTTTATTTTCAACCTTAGAGATGTAACTACATCTTTTATGAAGGTTATAAAGTTTAATTTTGTCGTTTTCCTTTTCAAATCTAGCTTGCGACTTGAGGTACCAGGCTGGACAGATTCACTGTTTTGGGAGCATAGTTGTATTTGTACATGTTAGACTTACTTGTGATGATGATCCTATTTTACGTCAACATTACTGAGCTAATAGAAGTTAAAGAAGTTATTTAATTATATTTAAAGGTTGTATATACTCGTGAACAAGTTGACGACCTTGAAACGGTTGTTGGTCTACGGTCTGAACTCGCAAAGTTATGTTGGACTGTTTCTTTGCTAAAGCACTGAAATTTGTGTATAAACTTGTACTTGCACTCTTTTAACTGCTGGAATATTTGAAAGTTGATCTTGGTACCTTGGTTACCTATTGTCACTTTGTATTGTCGTGTTGGTATCCTTTAAGGCGTTAAAGACGCTTGTGTAACTTGCCCACTTGTACAGATTGTTTGATCACTTAGCACTCTTGTTGGGATCTTGTCCTTCTTGTGGCTGTGACTTTGTCACTCTTGCCATGCCTCTTGATTCGAATCATTTGCCATCTTGACTCTGGAATTTTAGTCTGTCTTATGAATGGAAGTTGTCCATTTTAAGTACGAATTAGAAATCCATTTTTAATATGGTTCTTGGTTCTCTTGATTATTGGGCTTTGACCCTTCTTGATACAGGGCGTCGACCCTTCTTGATACTTGCTTGTGCTTGGTGTGACGACATGATGTATATATTGGGCGAGCCTTTTTATTGAATATCTTGGAAATTGGTGCTATGAGCATTCTTGACACTTGGATCTTTAAATGTAGAACTTGATGCCCTTAATGTGAACTCTAGTTACTTGATAGGTTCTACGCTATGTAGGTAGTAGTATGGGACGATATCTACACATGGCACGAGTAGCCTTTGAAGGTGCCAAAATGAGTTCCCCAAGTCTATATGACTAAAGTGTGAAGTCCCCTAAATGCATGAATGTGCCCTAAATGACTTTAAAGAAGAATGTTGACTTATTGTATAAATGATTTGTTGAATGAAAAACTTATGTTAATGAAGTGAGTTACTTAGTATGTTACCTTGAAGCATGATGGTTCTTGTCTATAGTAGCCTTGAGGAACACTTAGGTGTGTATGAAGAGGTTGTATGGGCGACCATTTCATGTCTCACTCAAGTGTGTCTTAGGGTAAATTTAGATAAGGGTCCTTGGATGATGAAATGAGTTACGTGGTGAAAATGTTGAGTATGTCTATAATGTGGTTAATGTCTTATATGTTGGTTATGTTCTATAATATGTCTAATATGTCAATGTTCATGAAGTTTTACTAAAATGGCACAAGGCATGACTTTCAACCAAATGTCCTTTTTATCATGTTTTTGCATGGTTTCCATACTTAGTACTTAATTGTGTTAACCCCTTTCTTTCCCTTTTGACTAAAGTGTAGGGATTTGGAGATGTTGATATTCCATGGTTGATGGATAGGTTTCTAAGGTGTTTTGAAGATGAAGACTTGGTGAGTCCTCATAGATTCGAGGACAATAACCAACATGTTTTTTTATGTCTTGTAGTTTTGTTATAGTTTGAGTGGGCTTAGTCCCAATGTTGTATTCAAGTATTAGATGGTTTTGAGACATCTTGGATAAAGTCTAGAAAGTCTTCCGCTTGCTATTTAATGAAAGTATCTTCGTGTGTGAAGAAAGTTTTAAATTCTTCTCTATTTTTTTTAAGTATCGTATGCAATGAATGATCCATGAGGCTTGTATTTGACCTCTTCGAGGTCGAATACGTCGGTTACGACTAGCGGGTGCTCTCGGGTCGTGACACGACTAATGTTGTAATAAAATTGGATATGATAAAGGCATATAGTAGAGTTTCTTGGTTATTTTAAACCAAAGTATTAAGAAGGATGAGTTTCGTTGGGATGTCGATTAACATGGTATACAAAATAGCCTCCAATATATGTTCATTTCTTTATTATTATTTTTCTATATACTAGTTAATTAGTCATTATAGCTATAGGTTTATTTAATTACCACTCGCGACCAACATTCAATGATAATAACGTGGGCTGGGGTTTCGAGTGTGTATAATTTGCACGTTTGTATAATTCAATTTTTTTATAACTTTTGTATAATGTAATTGTATAATTGCTTAAAGTTCAGATGTTTGTGTTTGTGTAAATTCGTTATTTCGAGTTTATACAAAAATAACTCAATTATAAAAAGGTACCCATGAATTATACAAACTAGACATCTTAAACTATAGCTACAATCCATAAATATACAAAAGATAGATATGTAGCATAACTAAGTTTATTATAGTGGTTATTTGCAAAAATTCCCCAAAAATATATAACTGATATAATAAACATATTTTCACCATTTTTTAATATGATTGATGCAGCATATATCTTTTTGTCTTTTTTCTTTTCTCTAAATCATCTATCAAAATAACTTATATTTTAAATATGTTTCTCCTCCCCCCCGCCCCTCTCCTTTTTTCCCTTTCTAATTCCTTTTATTTTTGGGATTCATATTTTCTTATTTCCTATTTTTTTTTATAATTAATTATACACATTTTTTTGACTCCTTTATTTTGTTCTCTTTTTTAAAAAAATATTCTATATTAATTCTACACTCCCAATGTCCCATATCAATTGTCCACTTTCTTCTTTACGANTAATTAGTATCTTAAGAGAGTTTTTTGAGAGGAGAGTTTTTATTTAGGCGTTGCCCCCTTTTACAATGTTTACTACTAAGTCTATATATAGACATACAAATTTACTATTCTAAATACTTATCCTAACACATTTTTTACACATGTCCACTACTATTTACTACTATTCATGACTACTATTCATGAATAGTTCTTATTTTGTCTACCACTATCTTCTTTACAACTTATTTGCACATATTAATAATGTACACTATCTACCACATACACTTGTCATTATTTGTACACTTATTTTGAAAGACCCATACCTACTTTATGACAACTATTATGACTTTTACATTTACATTATTTTACACATAGCTTTTTCCGTTCTTATCTTTCTTGTTTTCTTCCTCGTTAATTATTCCAGCTGGACGTCTGGAATTATATTATCTTCTCCGTTACACTTTGAACATATATGGTCCGGGTATTCATGACAAATTAGCTTGCAATATCTGGTTAATAATTCTGCTGAAATAAATCCTTCTTTTAGTGCTCGTGTCGTAGGTCGTTCTTCTGGCTTTAGTAGTGATAAAATCCATCTTTGGACTTCATCCATATCTGCTTTCCTTAGCTCCCTTGAATTGGAATAAATCATTAACTGGTCTCTTGCATAGTAGCTCTATATATCGTTTCCGTTTAAATAATTATTTTCTAGCTCTTGTATAATCGTTGATATACCAACTATCCTTTTGTTGGCATAAAAATTTGGTATCTCCATTTTGCATATCTCTTCTTGTTGTCCGATATCCTCGGGTATAATCATATCTTTAGTTAATCCTATCTTGATAACCTGTATTGGAGGTTTTATTTCCTAGTATAATATCTCTGTTGGTGCTGTATAAAATTTTATATAAAATAAATTTCCTTTCGTAACTCTTTTGTATGTGACAAATGCTTTGTGTAGTTCTGGTATTCCACTAACTTCTTCTCCGTCGTATGTGTATACAGTATTTAACAGTCTGTAGTTGTAACATGTTCTTACTAAATTAGCATTAGTTTTCGGTTGTGCAATTAACTTGTTATATCCTTGTAACTTTTGTGTCAAATAATCCTGGTTTGGTTCTTTTGTAGTTGATATGGGGTTGCGGTTTAAATAGGTTTGGATTTTGTGGATATTTTCAATATAGGTTCGTGTGATGTAGTTATATGTCTTTATCTCATTTTGGTTTTGCAAACTATCTGCGTATGTAGATGTTTGTGGTTCTATGGACATATGTGTAGGTGTCCTTTGGGTAAATGGTTTTGCGAATAGCTGGTTTAAGTTAGCATTTTTATGTTGTTTATCGCGAACTTGTTTGCTTGTACCTGCAGTTGTATTTAAACAAACATTATGGGTTTTAAGGAGTTTCCCATCGTCTCCTTTTAGCTCTGGGTTATTTCCGTCTTCTGACTGACGTAGCTCTGCATTTTTATAGTCATGCTGCTGACTAGCTTTAGACTTCAGATTATCTTCATTAGTCTTTAGCTTTTGTATCTCGTTGTCCATACTGTCCACTTTTATACAAAGTGTAGTTATGGCTTTGAGTATCTCTTCCATTGTATTTTCGTTCTCAGTCTGAGTAGCTTTGTCTTGATAAGTAATCTGCAATAACATTCTTATCAGTTTTTATTACCTCTATTGTAAATGTGAAATTTAATATATTTAATACCAATCTCCTTATTTCTTTTGTTGTTACCGAATCTTGTATTTTTCTTGTTAGCCACCATTTTACTTGTGTATTATCTGTTCTTATAATAAATTTATTATATACAATATATGGTTCAAATGATAATAAACACTTATATACTGAATATAATTCTTTTCTATTTATTTCCCATTTTATTTCTGTATTATTAAATGTTCCTGAATAATACCTGCAATGATGTTCTATCGTAGTGTCATCATACCTGTATTCTAATATTCCTCCATAACTTTTTTCACTCCATCTGATTCTATTATATAAGTAAATTTTTTGTTTTCATCTGGAAAGTATAGTTTGGGTAAGTTTTTACATAATAATTTTACCTTTTGTATTTGTATTTGGTCTTTTTTATCAAACTGATATTCTATATCTTTCTTTAATTTTTGTTGTAATAATTTTAAATTCTCTGCTAATTTTGGTAGGTATTCTCTTACTTGATTTACTAGTCCTAAGAATGATTGTAATTTCTTTTTTGTGTCTAGTTGTTCATTTGAGTTAATTATTTTTTGTACTATATGTGTTTGCATTTTTATTCCGTTTTTATCAATTTGTATTCCTAAGAATTCTATTTGATTTTTCATTATATCAGCTTTCTTTTTACATAGCGGAATTGGTAACTGAGGAATTCATATAAGTGGTAGTGTGGTAGGTGGTAGTATGGTAGGTGAGTATTTTATTTTAAAGATTTTATTATAGTATTCTTTTGCTAAGTGTGTTAATCTTGATATCTCTTTAATGCTATTTTTTGGTAGTGTGAAATTCATGGTAAAATGTAATAATATTTATTGTAATATTCTTCCGATAGTTGTTTTAATCTGAATATTTCTTTAATATTATTTATGATGTATTCTAGTTGTTTTATGTTTTTCCCATCCTTGTTAAGGATCCTCACTATATAATAATTCTAACTTATCTTGAATTATTTTTACTTTATCTATAGAGAATATAATTAATTCTATTTTAGGGTCTTCTTCTTTTATATTTTCTAATTTTTGTGTAATTTTTTCACTTCCTTTTATCTATTCTGTTGTTTTTCGTTTTTTATTATTTACTTTTTTTGCTCCTATTTTTTATTTACACGGTGTCGTGAACCACCGGTGT
>NW_026033693.1:0-942 GCF_019186545.1 Solanum stenotomum
CCCTCGAAATTCTCTTGAAGTTTGCCTATTGAATTACTTAATTTGGACTCAAAATGAAGGATTAATCTCAAGTTGAAGTTGAACAAAAAAATTGGACGAATTTCGTTCTTAAAATCTGGAAATTTCCAGATATCACTCCTCTGCCACGTGTCGTCAGGTGGCTCTGCCATGTAACCGCCGCGTCAAAATTTTACAACCCTTCAAACTTAAATTTCGATGTTTCGGACTCGTTCGGAGTCGGAAAAATACAAACCTTATATGGAATCTGATTGGAAACGATATTTCGGACTCAACGGTGAAGGCGGAATTTCCATTTGGAGCTCGCTTCGACGAAAAGTGGGTCCCACACCCAGTATCATTTGAACCAGATTCCACAATTGCCATCTAAAGCCTCGGGAAGTGAACAAAAGGTCGTTCTAGACCAAAATCAATATTCTGAAGCTAACCTAGCTGTCAGAATTTTCATCTGAGCACGACTTCCAAGAAGGTTGACCAAAGTCAACTTTTCAAGTCATTACATTAGCTCTGGGTTTTTTTCGTCTTCCGATCGACGTAGCTCCGCATTTTTAGGGTCATGCTGCTGACTAGCTTTAGACTTCAGATTATCTTCGTTAGTCTTTAGCTTTTGTATCTCGTTGCCCATACTATCCACTTTTGTACAAAGTGTAGTATAGCTTTGAGTATCTTTTTTATTGTATCTTCTTCCTCAGTCTCAGTCTTAGGAGCTTTGTCGTGATAGGTAATCTACAATAACATTCTTATCAGTTTTTTTTACTTCAATTGTAAATGTAAAATTCAATATATTTAATATCAACCTCCTTATTTCTTTTGTTGTTACCGAATCTTGTATTTTTCTTCTTAGCCACCATTTTACTTGTGTATTGTCTGTTCTTATAATAAATTCGTTATATACACTATATGGTTCAAATGATAATAAACACT
>NW_026033694.1:0-636 GCF_019186545.1 Solanum stenotomum
CTCGAATGAGGTTGCTCTTACAAAACTACGGGTGTAACATCTAACTCAAACACTCAACAAGCAATCATGCAAACAACAACAACAACTACAACATGCCCATTGTATATTAAAGAGCACTAAGAAGGAAATTAATACCTTAATCCGCATTCCCTCCGGATTCAAAAAGATGAGGATATCTCTTCTTCATGTCTTCTTCAGCTTCCCAAGTGGCTTCCTCAACAAATTGGTTCCTCCAAAGGACCTTGACTGATGCCACATCTTTCGTTCTCAACCTACGAACTTGGCGATCTAAAATCTGAACAGGCACCTCCTCATAAGATAAGTTATCCTTGATCTTAACACTTTCAGTTGGTAGGATCAATGAAGGATCACCTATGCACTTTTTCAACATAGAGATGTGAAATACCGGATGGACCGCTGCTAGCTCTTGTGGTAGCTCTAACTCGTAAGCCACACTGCCGACCCTCTGGACTATGCGATAAGGTCCGATATACCGGGGACTAAGTTTCCCCTTCTTACCAAACCTCATAACCCCCTTCATGGGTGAAACCTTCAAATATACCCAATCATCTACTTCAAACTCTAACGCCCTTCTCCTAACATCAGAGTAGGATTTCTGGCGACTCTGTGCCGTTT
>NW_026033695.1:0-507 GCF_019186545.1 Solanum stenotomum
TTTAGGTGTGGCAAGTGTCTGACAAGGAAGTTGGTGATTAAGATCACTCCTACAGTTGTTCTCATCAAATGTTGTACATACAAGCTTCCTATGCTTGAATGACTTATCAGTTGAATCGTTAGCCACTACAGTTCGAGAACTGTTTCCTTGTGCATTCTGAACGACTGTGTATTCATTAGCATTTTTCTCCTCTTTTTTGTTTAATTTAATAGTAGTCAGTCTGTCTTGAAACTTGATTTTTCTCCCTTCTGCGCTTGAAATCCACCATTCTAGTCGCTGCTAGAATAAGGTTCATGGTTTCTTCAAAAACTTCATCTGCACTTTCATTGAGAACTTTCATCATTGAATTTGCAGCAGTCTGCTCTGCATCACTCTTGACAATTGTAGCATGTTTTCTTGACCTATTCGTTTCTCCATATCCATCGTTTCGAATAAATGGTTTACGATTCAATGACTTTTTTGGTACAATCTCCTGATCATCGTATAACAAGTCCATAATTTCATCAA
>NW_026033696.1:0-1177 GCF_019186545.1 Solanum stenotomum
GTGGTATCCCAGGGGTGGAAGAATCACCAAGCATGGGTCGACCCCAATTTGACGGGGGTATCCCAGGGGTTAAAGGAAAGCCTAGCATGGGTCAATCCTAATTTATATGTCTACCACTGATCAGGTGGTCATTTGTATTATATGTTGTGCACAGAGTGTAAAGTAAAGAATGATAAAGTACAAAAAAGAATGTAAAGTACCTAATTCCATAATAAAAGAAAAGGTGGTCTTGTATTCTTACATTGATATATGATTTCATTTGAGTTCTTATTTCACATACAATACTTTATGCCTTACATACTCAGTACATTCTCCCGTATTGACATCTCTCTCGGGGGACCTGCAATTCATGCTGCAGGTACAGGATCTAGTAGATCTCCCTAGTAAGAGAACAGGACATCTAACGGCTATTGGTGAGCTCCAGGTTGATTCGGGGCTTTCCGAGTCTATAGCATGTATTTTGGTATTGTATAGTAGCTGAGTGTAAGGCGGGGCCTGTCCTGACCTTAACCCCATAATGTTTTATAATTTAGAGGCTTTGTAGACTGTATAGTGAAATGTGGTTGTGCCTCGTGTCTTAGACATCATGGTCCCAACGGCCAAGTCATGTGCACTTTCTTTTGGTTTGTGAATACTGTCTACTTTCATGAAAACATGTTATCCACTATGGCAGCACCTTTAAATGTTCATAGATAGAGCATGATTACAGGTTGGTCCTCCCGAGCCTTCTCGACAACGGGTGCGGATCCACCTTAATGGCATTTTGGGCGTGACAATATCACACATAGTCATATCTTCTTGGCCATGTACATTTCATGCATAATAATATGTAATGGTGAATATGAGAACTAGCCTTTCACTTGACACCATAGACACATCATATTCATGTTTATGCATGGAGTGTGTGTGTGTGCATGATTGTCCTCACAATGGCACCACATTAACATCATAGACACCTCCCTTTTCAAGAGAGTCACAACATATACATAGTATCCTAACTCATGCACAATTCACATATGTTGTATTTAAGGATCTTAGACCATGTAAATCACATATCTAACACTCATTCAATAAACATGGATACATTCATCATTCAAGTAGGTCATTCATAACATGTAGAGAATCATATACTCATACTAGAGGAATATCTGGGTAGGGTCCTTCCATAATAGCACCG
>NW_026033697.1:0-531 GCF_019186545.1 Solanum stenotomum
ACGACGATCCTTGCGAAAAACTCTACAGGTTAGCCTCAAGAATGACTCAAAACGGACTTACGATGATCAAGATCTCACATTTCAAAATTCAACAAAAAAACCATCCGGAAATCACCCTGGCAGTGGCTAAAAATTGATTTCTTACCTCAAATGAAGCCTCCCCTCACGTTTTTGAGACCACCGCTAGATTCCCCTCGAAATTCTCTTGAAGTTTGCCTTTTGAATCACTTAATTTGGATTCAAAATGAAGGAGCAATCTCAAGTTGAAGTTGAAGGAAAAAATATGGACGAATTTCCTCCTAAATTCTGGAAATTTCCAGAATTCACTCCTCTGCCACGTCACCGCCGCGTCAAAATTCTACAACCCTTCAAACTTAAATTTCGATGTTTCGGACTCGTTCGGAGTCGGAAAAATACAAACCTTATATGGAATCTGATTGGAAATGATATTTCGGACTCAACGGTGAAGGCGGAATTTCCATTTGGAGCTCGCTTCGACGAAGAGTGGGTCCCACACCCAGTATCGTTTTG
>NW_026033698.1:0-670 GCF_019186545.1 Solanum stenotomum
TGAAATCCTCCGAAAGCAAAGAGGCTCATCATAGCTAACTCGAACTCTCGGATGTATCAACGAAGCTTCTGTTGATGATCCTGAATACATGTATCTGCATCATGAGAAGATGCAGGTCAAATGGCTCAGTACGTGGAATGTACGAGCATGTAAGAGGAATTCTAAAACATAAACGTAAGCTTGAAACTTGATAGAAATGAAACATACTTACCTCTTCTCAAACTTACTCAACTCAAGGAATACTTTAGGGTACTCAAATTTACTCAAACTTACTCAACTCAAAAGTACTCAAGGATAAGATACTTAACTCCGAGATTAGATACTCAACTCAAGGATATGATATTCGACTCTGGATACTCAACTCTGGATACTCAACTTTGAATACTCAACTAAATATGACTGAACTCATTTCAATATAAAGCAATTTAAAACAAGTGCAATATAAAGAAATAAACTGTTTAAAAATATGCTGTCAAATATGTGTGTATGCAAGGATACAACATAACTCTGAAATGTATATAAAAATACAATAAACTGATGTATATAAAAATACAATAAATTGATGTATATAAAAATACAATAACTTCTGTGGGAGTTTCTCTAACCGACAACCATCACATAAGAGCTATAGTGATGATACGGTGATCTACCTCACGCTGCCAGCGCATCC
>NW_026033699.1:0-640 GCF_019186545.1 Solanum stenotomum
ATGGGTTCAAACTTTTATTGTTTAAATGGTTTTTTTATGAAGTAATGTGGTTTTATTGAAGTTGAATGGTGGTTTTATGAAAACCCTCTCAAAGAACCCATGTTTTCCTAAAGTCTTCAATGGTTCCCTAAGAATTGGGTTTGTGTATTGTTCAAACATGTGATTATGAGATGCTTAAATTGAATGAGTTTATTGAAGTAATATGATTATGCATGCCTAATTATGAAGAATTGTTGGTATGTGGTGATGTATAGAGTATGGCCTTGTAAGGAAAATTCATGATTTAGCTTATGTTGATATAGAAATGTGATCTATTGATGTGTGATCCACTTATGGTGGAGGTGATTACTTCCTACGTACATAATGGTAATTAAATTGATAGAAGTCTTCTTATTACCCTAATTTTGAATAATCGATGCATGAATGTAATATGAAAAGTGTAAGTATGAACATGATATGAAGAATATGTGTGTGGTCTATGCCTAGAATGCAAGTGTGCTAGTATTGAAAGGACATTCTCAATTATGCACTTATGAATGAAGATGTTTGCATGTGGAAGGTTATAGATGTTTGCATGTGGAAGGTTATAGATGTTTGCATGTGGAAGGTTATCTTCCTTTTTAATGTATCTTGAATTGGT
>NW_026033700.1:0-520 GCF_019186545.1 Solanum stenotomum
GGTAGGCCAGGTAGGTCTGTAGGAAACATATCTGCAAACTCCCTAACCATAGGAAATGAGTCAACTGAAGAGGCCTCCCTACTCACATCTCGCACATAAGCCAAATAAGCTAAACACCCAGAAGCAACCAACCGTCTAGCCCGCATAAAAGAGATGATCCCTGTCGGTGTGTGACTATAAGCACCCTGCCACAACACTGGGGAAATGTCAGGCATGGCTAAAGTAACGGTCTTAGCATAGCAATCCAAGACCGCATGGTAGGGAGATAACCAGTCCATGCCCATAATCACATCAAAATCAACCATATCTAGCAGAATAAGGTCAACTCTAGTATCACAACCCTGGATAGTCACTAAGCAAGATCGCAATATCTGATCCACTACTAAGGACTCACCCACCGGGGTCGAAACATGAACTGGCTCTGCCAAAGACTCAGACCTCATACCCAATCGGGGAGCAAAATAAACAGATACATACGAGAATGTGGATCGGGGATCAAATAATACTGTAGCAGGCTGAT
>NW_026033701.1:0-354 GCF_019186545.1 Solanum stenotomum
GAGGAATATTAAAATACAGGTATGATGAAACTACGATAGAACATCATTGCAGGTATTATTCAGGAACATTTAATAATACAGAAATAAAATGGGAAATAAATAGAAAAGAATTATATTCAGTATATAAGTGTTTATTATCATTTGAACCATATATTGTATATAACAAATTTATTATAAGAACAGATAATACACAAGTAAAATGGTGGCTAACAAGAAAAATACAAGATTCGGTAACAACAAAAGAAATAAGGAGATTGGTATTAAATATATTAAATTTTACATTTACAATTGAAGTAATAAAAACTGATAAGAATGTTATTGCAGATAACTTATCAAGACAAAGCTACTCAGACT
>NW_026033702.1:0-9621 GCF_019186545.1 Solanum stenotomum
TGATTGATAAATCATCGTTAAGCTATGGGGTGAATATGTTGAGACTAATTTTATTTCTTTTTGTTACATGTGATACCATCCGAGTCCTCTTGGACTCCGATCTTCTTTCCCTCATATTTCGAGAGAGCCATAAAGGCTCAAATTCCTTTGTCGAGTCAACCGGCCATTTAAAGTCGATGAACAGGTCCCAGAGTTGAAAGGACACGCAATAATTTGGAGAATTGAAAATTGGGCCAATCTTAATTTCAGAAGATTGTATTTTGTTATTTTTTGGGCTTAAGCCTTTGTTATTTTAATTTTATCTTATTAGTATTTAGGACAAGTGGAAAATGGGTCTGAGGCCTAAAGAAATAACTTTTATGTTAGTTTAGGACAAGTGCAGATAACTCAAATGGGCTGGAGGCCCAAAACAAAAATGGGCCCAAATATTGGTCCACGCGAACAGAAACCAGATTTGGGTCCCAACTCCCTTTCCCTCTTTATTTTATTATATTTGTATACTTGTTAATATTTGCCGCTAACCTTAAGGTCGAAAAATTCAAATCCCCGAGAGACGTTCATTTTGATTTAACAATTTAACTAAATCGATCATCTCTTACAAAACTTAAGTATAAGTTTACAAAATATTTCGCTTAGATGAATATTTCTGCATTTTATTTAAAATGGTCCTAACTAACAAATAGTTCAAATTTTGCAAGTTAAATTAAGTTAAAATTATTTTAACCAAATAAATTAATTGTCGGATAACCGCATTAGCGGATATTTTAGGTGCTTTAAAAACCTTCCTAGAATATTAATAAGAACCTCGAACCCCTCTTTTAAGTTTTCATTAGATTCATGTTTTAGTCTTTTGAAAACAATAGTTTTCTTGATTTTTCTTAAAAATTAAGTGGTGACTCTTAAACCAGTTTTAAAATATATTTTTTGAATAAAACAGAATGGCTACTCTGCTGGGGATTTGAATGGTTCTAGCCTTAAGAATAATTTATTTGTCTATGTGATTTAACTGTCTACTTGTTTTATTTATCGTATATATTGAACTGTTGCATTCATGACATGACATACTCCGTCAAACGACAATTATTTTAATTTCCATCTAAAGGACGATTATGCGGGCTGCAGTCGTTCGTTAACCAAATTGTTCTCGAGGCACCTTGACGAATGTAGTTGGCTACTGGATAGTCAACGGTCGTTAACTGTCCCAGCCCAAGTTGTCCACTTGGGTCACCTATCCACTATAAACGAAGCCCACTCTTAGTCAAGACTATGTAGAGCCAAACTCAACCCTGAAATTTAGCGCATCGAACTAAGATGACCCAACACCCAAGGTGTGTTAGGCCCATTAGAGAGACCACCTTGAGTTCAAAACGGCCCACAGCCTAAATGAACGATCATATTTATGTGTTTAAATTTGAAGAATGTATACGTTGTTTGACAAATCATTGTCTCTTAGGGTAGAGAGCTTAATAGTTTGTTCGAATCGAAGAAGGATCAAGTTACTAGTCCATCCAAAGGCGTTGACACTCGGAGATGACAAGAAATCAATAAAGAAGAGGGACCTCACATGGAAGAATAGTTTAGGATTGTACCCCTATGTGGGATTAATTATTTGTATCCCTTTTCCCTATTATGTATCCTCATTTAGTTTATTTATAAAACTTGTATAATTTTGGGTTTTAGAGGGCAATGAAATGTTTCAAATGACATATACATCCTTCAAATCGTTAGGCCTACCCTTGGCATAAAAGGGTCACATATCTGTTTAAAAACGCATAATATTTGTTTGTGTGCTATGTGATTAACTGCTTGTGTGAATATGTTGCTTCATTTGGAGATATTCTAGCTTACTCCTCTTCGAATTATTTTTAGAACCCCTAAGCACAAATATCAAGTCACTATCAAAAGTGCATCCAAATACTCTTCGAGTCTTTAGTTTCCTACCAAAATTTGAACTTCACTTTCAAATTCATACTCTTATATCTCAGAAAAGGTCGATTTACTCAAGTCAAAAAGAAAGATCGAACTACGTAGGACCTGAATTCTCTTTTGTGAGATACGTAGGCAGCCTTTCAAGGTTCGGTCCCCATTTTTGAGAAATTCTATATTTCCAACTCTTACAAAGAAATTAGAGTTACATCTCAATCGAAAAGTAAAGTATGACAATGAAATATACAATAGACTTTGTCCCGACTCAAGTCGACATTCGGGTCCATTAAGCTCAAAAATCAAATAGTCAAATTTTCGTCTATTTAGTCATTTAGTTATGTGGGCTAGTTTATCTTCAAATGAAACAACTTTTATGTGTTTACAATAATGTGTGTGATATTTTGTATTATTTATCATCGACACAGACTAACACATTTGCCTTTGAGTTGTTTTTCTTTGTCAGGTACTCAAAACTGATCTGTGTTGAGAAAAATGGCTGGACATCCGTACTTTACAAGGTCCAAAAACCCCAAAGATTCCTTCTCCGACCAATGTTTGTCAAAAGGCAAAGAAAAAGTAGTTGAAAATCTTGAGAATACAAATTTGACCGAAATTACTGTGAATGACCCCATCATTGTCGAACAGAACAAGTTGATTGCACAATTGTTCCAACAGATTGCTGAAATGAGGGCGGAAATGGATAAGACACGAAATTTGACAAATCTAGCTATCATTGCCAACACTCCTACTCTAGACAACGGAAGACCTCCACTCCATTTTCCTACTTCGGATCCAACACTCGAGGATTTTTCAAACAATTCATCCCCCTCTACCATTCCAAAACCTCCCATCATCGACTTAACCACCCCTAACCCACATCATGCTAGCTCCTCACACAAAAAGTTACCTACTCCTCCAAATCCAAATACCAACACTTTCCAGAATTTTCCTCCTGTCCATCAAACCCTTACTCAAATTGTCGAAAACCCATCTACAACTCAATCCATACCTCTAAAAACCGCATTTCATCTTCCAATATCGCAAGAATCATACCATCCATTTACTACACATGTTAAACTCGAGCATTATGAGAAGAATGAGAAGGAATGGAAGGTCATAAAGGGAAAGACTAAGCAAAGCATCAGAGAGGAAGTTATGGATGCAATGAAGAACTTTCAATACACACCAGACATTGCGGGGCTGAATTATGAAGATTTGTGTCGTCATCCACATTTGAAGCTTCCAGAAGGTTTTAAACCACCAAAATTTGACACTTATAGTGGAGTTGAAAATCCTTTTACTCATTTGAGGTCTTATTGTGATCAACTTATTGGAGTAGGGAGAGATGAAGCTGTGCTAATGCGACTCTTTAGTCGTAGCCTGAAAGGAAAAGCCTTGGAATGGTTTATTTCTAAAGAAATCAAGCAGTGGCCAAGTTGGAACGCTTTGGCTAAAGACTTTATTGAAAGGTTTGGTTATAATGTAGAATTCATCTCTAATCGATACTCTTTGGAGAGAATCAAACAGAATTCTACCGAAAACTATCGAGAATATGCCTATTATTGGAGAAAAGAAGTTGCAAGAGTTAGGCCTCCCATGACCGAGAAAGAGATTTTTGAAGTATTTGTGCGCATTCAAGAGCCGGAGTACTACAATAGGATGTTGCTCATTTTAGGAGGGAAGTTCAGTGAGATAGTTAAAGTTGGTGAAGCTATTGAAGACGGTCTCAAGACTGGAAAAATCATTCGAATGACTCCCCAAGATGAATCCTCGGGACCATTGAGGAGGAAGAGGGAAAATGTTTCATCTATCTCATTTGAATCAAGCTAAAAATCAAAGAGGCATGCTAGTGTCAATGTTCGAAAGTCTTTACCATCCAAAACCTATCGTTTAGCTCCACAAAATCGTCACCCCATCCAATCAAACTACCAAGATCCACCACCAAATTATCCAAGTTACCAAGCTCCATTGCCAAATTACCCAAACGTTCAATCAAGTTACCAAATATCATTATCAAGTTACCCAAATGCCCTTCCTAGCTACCAAACTCCACAATACCTAAATTTCCCAACACCAACACTTGCTCACCAAAATCCTCCAAGTTATCGCCAAGTATCTCCACCTTCACGAAATAATCTTTCTTGTCAGGAGTTTTTGAAAAGACCTTCTCGAGTCTTTACTCCTTTGGTTGAAAGTTGAACCCAACTCTTCGAGAGATTAAAAGTGGCTGGTCTGATACGAACAATTGATCCAAAAAATGTCAATGTCAATTCCAGACTTTACAGGCCCGATCTTCATTGTGCTTACCATTCAGGAGGTGCAGGACATACCACTGAGGATTGTATCAACTTGAAGCATAAAATTCAAGACTTGATTGATCAAAGAATTGTCACTTTTCAAACTGTCGCTTCCAATGCCAGTGGTGATTCACTGTGGAATCGTGGACGATTCGCTATTAACATGATTGACCCAAAGTCTCAAGCACCTCCTCATCAAAACGCCCTATATCATCGTCAAATGTCTTTCCCTCAGCAAGGCCAATATGATCCTCTTTGTCCACGTCTTGAGAAGAAACCTGCTCGAAAGTTTACTCCTCTTATTAAAAGTCGGACGCAGTTGTTTGAACAATTGAGTGTTGTAGGTATTATTCATCCAATCAAGCCTAAGCCAGTCGATACTAGCTCAAGATTTTACCAAGCCGATCGAAGATGTGCGTATCATTCCAATAGTGTTGGGCATGATACTGAATATTGTATTAATTTGAAGCACAAGATCCAGGACTTGATCGACCAAAAAGTGGTCAGTACCACTGCACCCAACATCAACAGTAACCTTTTGCCAAACCATGGAGGCGCCACTATCAATATGATAGAGACAGAGGATGAGTGGTGCACGGCAAAGGCAATATTTATGGTTGGTCCTGACTACCTTGAGAAAATTGTAACTTCTCCGAGCATAAGTGAGAAACTCAATTTTACGAGTATGACACCCCATCAAGCTTTTGCTTCTGTGGTAAGAGATGGTCAGAACGAGAAGGGGATTAATCATGCNTCCACGTCTTGAGAAGAAACCTGCTCGAAAGTTTACTCCTCTTATTGAAAGTCGGACGCAGTTGTTTGAACAATTGAGTGTTGTAGGTATTATTCAACCAATCAAGCCTAAGCCAGTCGATACTAGCTCAAGATTTTACCAAGCCGATCGAAGATGTGCGTATCATTCCAATAGTGTTGGGCATGATACTGAAGATTGTATTAATTTGAAGCACAAGATCCAGGACTTGATCGACCAAAAAGTGGTCAGTACCACTGCACCCAACATCAACAGTAACCCTTTGCCAAACCATGGAGGCGCCACTATCAATATGATAGAGACAGATGATGAGTGGTGCACGGCAAAGGCAATATTTACGGTTGGTCCTGACTACCTTGAGAAAATTGTAACTTCTCCGAGCATAAGTGAGAAACTCAATTTTACGAGTATGACACCCCATCAAGCTTTTGCTTCTGTGGTAAGAGATGGTCAGAAAGAGAAGGGGATTAATCATGCTCCACCAAAGTCTTTGTCTTATTTATGCCAGTCCTTTCTGGTGGAGGAATATGCCAATGATGAAGGTTTTGGAGAAGAAACTGGGAATCTTTTTGAAGAAGGTGATGATGCGCCTAAGAAGATGATCGAGACACCAAGCATACGAGATGCCGAGCCAATGGAGCAAGTTCTTAATTGGACTTCCACTTCGCTCTTGATTCCTCGTTTATCTTGATAGACAAAGATGAATTTTATGCTATTTCTAAAATCGGGGGTAGTCCGAATGAGGCTCGAACCCACCTTTTGTGCTATTTTACCTAATTATATTTTAGTTTTCCCCGTAATGTTTGAAAAAGGCAAAATGGCTCATGGTCATAGCCAAAGTTCGTATTTTCTTGTTTTCAATGAAGGCCTCTTCTATTGCAAAAAAATATTTTTCTTGCTTTATTTTTCTATCTAACAGTCTTTGTTTATAGTTTCAGTAAAAATAATTTTTTTTTAAACCTGTCAATATCATGTCATGTCACAAGCTGAATGAAAAAATAAGGTAGATGAAGATGAGTTTGAAGAGCATGACGAGGAGATCATGATATTCGAATACCTAGTCAAAGATTTGAAACAGTTCGAGAATTCGAATAAGTTGAATCTGAATGAGACATAAACTGCAAATCTGGAAAAGGATGACTGTGTCAAAGAAGTCAGAATTAGGGTCCATTTGGGGGAAGATCTGAAAAGAGAACTCAATAGTTCACTTGGAAAATGCATCGATGCATTTGTTGGATCACATGTCGTGGTTGAACATAAACATTCATCTCAAGTTTCCAATCAATGCAGATGCTATCCAGAGTTATGATATTTGAAGATTCAGAGTTTCTTTTATTTCTTTCCTTGTAATCGCATCTTTTATTTGTAATTGTCTTATGTTCTGTAGTTAGAAAATTATTATTTGTAATGAACTACGTTCGACTTAAATTCTCAAGAATGAGATACGTAGGTAGTTTATGTCGGCTTCGGTCACCCCTTCAT
Source organism: Solanum stenotomum (assembly GCF_019186545.1). Lineage (NCBI taxonomy): Eukaryota > Viridiplantae > Streptophyta > Magnoliopsida > Solanales > Solanaceae > Solanum > Solanum stenotomum. The sequence continues at coordinate 6,478 of NW_026033702.1, forward strand.
ATATTTTTAATATTTCCCTTTTGTACTTGAACTACGTTCGACCTGAATTTTCGAGAATGAGATACGTAGGCGGCCTGTGTCGGCCTCGGTCATTTCCTTATCAAATTTTCTTTTTCGTCCATCATCGAGGGGAACTATGTTTGACCTGATTCCTACCTCAATGGGATACGTAGGAGCCACAACGGCTCGGTCATATCTCCAGTAAGAATTCTATTTTTCTTTATAACAGAAACTGGGACAAATTTTTGAGAGGGACTCAAAAATTCTCAAGAAAAGGATCCCTATAACAAGTCAAGATTGAAGATACATTTAGAATCACAATTGAGACAAACTTTTTGAGAGGATCTCAAAAATTCTACAAGCCATATATCAACAGTTCGAAATATCCCAAGACATCTAACTGGGACAGAAATTTTTGAGGATGGCCTCAAAAATTTCTTTAAGCATCACTAGAAGTGTGTAGTAAATTTTGAATATTTCAAGCATATTATAAGTTTAAAGCTAACTTCAAATATCTTAGGCATCGCTAAAGTTCATAGTCAACTACAACAATCTCCGACACCTTTGGATCTTAGAATCAACTGAAAAACCTTTCATTTATAGCAGATTTCGAGACGACCGTGTCAGATATTTCCCAAGATTTAAGGATTTTTGAATTCTCCAGAACAAGCTATCAGATACACCGAAGTTTCGAACCAAGGACGTTCATTTAAGCTACGCATGACATGACATTTGTCAATGATTTTTGAAAATCCCCTTTTAGGCTTTTGATATGTTAAATATTTTGCATAATTTCATCTTATGTCTATCGAGAAGCAAGAGATCGGAGTGATCAACCGAAGATAGCAAGACAAAGAACAAGCAATAGAAGAACTCAACACAGATCAGTTGTTTAAAAAAAAAACTAACAATTTTTCTGTGGATGCAGGTTTATAAGTTTGCCTCAAGATCATCATATTCCTCCATTCAATGAATATGAAAAAGTTAAAAGAGCGAGGAGCTCTCCGAAATTGACAACTTTTCTATGCGGTAATGTGAAAAGCCTCAGAGGGACATTTCTACAGTATTATCAAAAGAGGTAATACCACCCACAAGAGGGACATCATCGTTATTCTATCGATGGAATGTCAACATGATCCCACCAATGGATCATCATCCTACCAATGGATCATCAACGAAGCATCATCATCCTATCAATGGATCAACATCTTCCTGCCAATGGATCAATATCATCCTACCAATGAATCATCAACGAAGCATCATCATCCTATCAATGGAGCATCAACATCATCCAATCGATGGATCATCAATCATTATCCTATCAAGGGAGCATCAACGTCATCGTCCTATCACGTAGCAGCATTATCCTACCAATGGATCATCATCATGCTATCAATGAAGCATCGTCATCCATATCATAGCAAGTCATCATCTACTGCGTCAAAACCAATGGAGGCTGACGTCAAAACATTTATAGAAAAGAACATTTGTTGAGAACATCCAAAAGGATGAATTCTCAAATCAAACCACAGATGCAGACAACATCAGAAAAGATGCAGCACAATGTGGAATTTTTTCTTAGCGCGATCTGAGAAAGAATATCATCGAGCCATGCACCTCGTTACAGTTGGACTATTATCGAGTAATCCACCTCGTTACTGTTGGATAATCATTGAGCCATGTAGCTCATTGCAGAGATTACCGGAGTTTGACATACAGAAAACAAGAAATGACATCTCCAAATCCGCAACAAATCATGAGTTGTAATGGACATACTGTGTTTGAAAGCAGTATCCATTATATTTTACTCTCAATACTTCTTTATTTTCTCATCTAGTTGAAAAAAATGTTTATTCTTATTCGTAAATATATACTCACTTGTTATATGCATGATCTTTCTTTATTTTTTACTCAAACCGCTAGCTAGAGCGGCACTATGTCTACCAATTATTTACTTTGAGTGTGCAGACATATACTGAACATACCTATGTGACATCTTTCACAGCAAGAGTAACTGAAAAACATCGTAAGAGATGCTATCACTTTTTCCAGTTACAGTTTCTACTAACAAGTTTATTTCAGTCTTTGTCGAGAGCATCCGAAAAGATGAATTCTCGACCACAGGTGCGGACGACATCAATAAGGATGAAGCACAACGTGGAACTTTTTCTTAGCAGTGAACTGGGACATAGTCCAAAGAGGAGTGTCAAACTCTTAGGACGCGAGCAGAGAAGCGACTTCCACCACAATCAAACCACACCCCTATAGAAGGCATGTGGGTTTTTTCTTTAGGTTTCTTGGTTTCAGTTTCACATCCAGAAATTCTTGGTCTTCACCGGAAGCAGGTTTCCAACCCGAGTGACAACGCGCCAAGAGCTTTGGAAATTATGTCCGTGTAAATTCTTAATGATGGGTGTGAAGCGCGCCACATTCATGACTAAGAGGTTACAAGCCTACTTTTCATACTCAAGTTATTTTGTCACTCTTCCTGAACCAAAGGTTATCTGACATAATAGATGACCTTTTCAACAGATCGAGTCGAACTACAAGTTGCCAGATTCTCTAAGTTGAGGGATATGTAGGCGGGATCAATGTAGAAAACTCGGTTGTATTCCAACATTCACCCTCAAATCTTATTCCCGAGCATTTCGGTCCCTTCATAATTTGATAGCGGAATGACTTATGAATTATTTCAAAATCGTGCGTGAAATCAAGTGTATCGAACTACAAGTGGCCTGAGTTCTCATATAGCCGGAGATATGTAGGAAACCCATTTCCGAGGTTCGGCCATAATCCCTAAAGTCCCTACCAAAATCCCTTTTTCAGAAAAGATGAAGATCTGGTCGATCAAAATTGGATTCGTCAATTTCATTTTACTCAAATTTCTTGCATCAATCCGAGTAAAACGAGGGACAGTTGTTGACACCCAATTTTGGACCTCCACAATTTAAATTAATCATCGAGCTTCTCAATTTTCAAACGATGTAGAATAATTAGTTTTATAAAATTCAAATATTTCTCGAGGTTACTTTAAGTAAGTCTAGTCGATTTTTATAGTATTTTATAATTATAAGTATAATTAGTGTTTCTTAAATATTTGAAAATCGTCTCAAAAGGATTTTGTTTTAATTAAATATTTTGGTT
>NW_026033703.1:0-211 GCF_019186545.1 Solanum stenotomum
AAACGAATTATTGTCTGATTACTTGGACTGAAATGAGCTGATCATATAAGCTAAACAATAGATTATAATTAATCTCGCTCAAATCTTATTACGCTTTAATTTCTTTTATTTCCTAATAATTTGCTTAATTATCAAATAAAACTAATAGAATATTTATCCCTCCTTTTCAGTATAACTTTATACTATAATTTATCAAATAAAACCTTTTTGA
>NW_026033704.1:0-243 GCF_019186545.1 Solanum stenotomum
ACAACTATCACACAAAACGATAGAGACAATGCGAACCCAACCTATAGCCTTTGGTTCCGTCAAGATCAATTGATCCAGAATGCCATCATGGCTTCTGCCCATCCGACAATTGCTGCAACTGTAGCTGCTGCCTCTTCTGCTCAACTTGCTTGGGACTCNTCTTACTTATGCCAACAAGTCCCAAACACGAATATTTAGCCTACGTGACCAGCTCACGCATCTATCAAAGGACTCCCACCCAGT